>NW_026125886.1:0-188936 GCF_943737965.1 Phodopus roborovskii
GCCATCAGAGGCACATGAGGGTTTTCATGATCCTGGCTGGGTGGCAAGGTGGTGAACAAAAAATGGGTCTCTGTGGTGCATATTGCATGTGCATACAGCTCCTAGAAAACTGATCCCAAGTGGAGCTGAGTATCAACATTGCAGGATCACAGCTATATCCCTGCAGCCCTTCTGGGGTTGTCTTAGCAGCACTTGGCCCCTAATAAGACCCCCCACTGATTGTCTTGCATCTGCCATCCATAGTTGCCCAGTCTCCACTGTCTGGTATCCTCACCTGCAATGCCGCCTTGGGTTGGTAGCTGGAGAAGACCTTGCTGTCTGTCAGATGGGTGAGCATGGCCACTGTGTGTCCAAGCAAGATCCCCATACCCAGCATCATCAGCAGCATGTTGAAGTAGAGAACTGACCACAGCTGGGACACTTCCATGCTTTAATGGCCTCAGTGTAGACGATAAAGGCCAGGCCCATGCCCTGGACAGCCTGCAGATGATTAATAGACACAAGATACTCGTGTGAGTCAGAGGGGACAAGAGTGGAACACCATAGTCCGACGTGAAGTCTCCTCCATGTGTTGCTGCACACTTCCAGGTGTGTAACTGTAACACCAAAAATAAAAACTCAGAGACAGATATTGGGGTTCAAGCATCAAGTTGAAGGTCAGAGCAGCAAAGCAGCCAAGACACTAGCCCTTTACTTCTACCTCAGTCTAAAAGGGGGTGATCCTGTCCCTGCAAGATCTCTAGCAAACCTCAGAATGCTGCCTCTCCTCAGGGTGCCTAGAGACCAAATCTCACAATGCAACCTGAGACATTGGCTTTCTGTTTTTTATATGCCTCTCTAGAGCTGGGATTAAAGGCATGAGCTCTGGTAATCTTATAGACTGATTCACTCTAGTGTATCCCTGGGAGGTTTCAAACTCACAGAAATCCACCCAAAGCGGGTGCCACCACTGCCTGGCCAGCTGGTATGGATGCTCGGACAAAGGTATGTGTCACCTTGCCTGATTGCAACAGCTTTTGACTGGCTTGCTTTTGAATCCTCGGGCAAGCTTTGACAAATCATACATAATATATCACCACATATAAATTTGTGGATCTTTCAGAGCTGGGCTCTCACTGGAGATAGTAGACCATTGGGTGAGTGCCTTGAAGTTTTATAGCCCGCTGTCACTTCCTGTCTGTTCTGGCTTCCTTGCCCATCAATAGTTAGAGCCTTAGGCTCTGAGTCTTTGTCATGAATTGTACAATCCTTCTCCACCATGATAGATTGTACCTCTCACTCAGGAGAGCAAAATAAGTACCTCCCCTTGACCGCGTTAGGTATTTGGTTATAGCAACACAATTCTGTATTGAACGATACATAAATGTAAGTAAGCTCAGTGGAGTAAGCACAGTGGGAATAGTAGGCTTCAGAAACAGATAAGTATAACATGACTCTGAGATTTTTTAACTGAATATTAGATATCACACAACAATTATTTCACTATTATTAGCAGGAGCTATCAATTCTAAACAATGTCCGTGTTAAAATACTCCCCATTGGGGTACTCTGATCTCACTTTCCTGCCCCTGACTACCAGAGAAAGCAACACATCAAAGACAATTGGAATCAATGACTTAGAAACAACAATAGTGTCTTCAATGATTAACATAATTATTGGTTTAAATGGTCACTGTAATGTTAATATTGGATTAGTTATAGCTGAAGAGAGAAGAAATAGACAGGGAGTTATTTCTCACGGTAATTCTATTCAATCAAATGTAGTTCGACCGAAATATGCAAAAATTAGACTAATGGTGTCTGTATACACTGTGAACCTTATTCTATCTTGGTGTGTAATGGACTTCAATCGTAGAATAAGCTGCTGAATCTCAGATAATCACATCACTAGCCTGTCGTGCTAGTGGTAGCCAACTGCTTGAAACAAGGTTCAAAAAACAAATACAAGTTTTACCCAACGAGCACTCTGTATACATCATTGCCATTTTCTTTCAAAATTTTATTTTATATGCATTGGTGTTTGGCTTGCATGCATGTGTGTGCGTGTGTGTGTGTGTGTGTGTGTGTGTGTGTGTGTTGTGTTGTGTGTGAGACAGACAGACAGAGAGACACACACACACACACACACACAGAGAGAGAGAGAGAGAGAGAGAGAGAGAGAGAGAGAGAGAGAAATCCGCTGAAGGTTGAGTTAAAGGTAGTTGTAGCATGCCATGTGGGTGCTGAGAATAGTACCCATGTCCTCTGGAAAAGCAGCTAGTTTTCTGAACCACTGAGCCTCATGTTCACTTTCTATACATTATTTTCTTTTCTTTTGGTATCCTGCACATGTTAGGGTAGAACATGTTTAATTTCATTTTGCCCAGTATGTTTTCTAACTATAGAGTCAAGCCAATTAAGGTCTATGAGAGTAATTCTGTCTTACCTGTCTCTCTCCATGCCCTCCTCCTCCCTCCACTCCCTCCCCCTTTGGAGTTAGCTGGCTGAGGCAGAGCAAGGAGACTTCTGTTACTGACAGCCACTAGTGGTGGCTGCTGCATCCTGGAATGAGCCAAAGCTCTCTCCTGTCTGCTGTTTAGGTCACCAGCAGAAGTGTAAGATTCCCCTGAGTTCCTACCTCCTCCCTATTGCTTTACATCACTCTAGGATATATCTGTGTCCCTTCTTCAGTCACCCCAAGAACTGAGGTCCTGGCCTCTCTTTGACTTTATTCTAATCTGGAAACATCCACTTCCTGGCCTGTCCCGCTTCCCTGAAAACTGGCATTTTTTTTTCTAGATGACCATTTAAACTTCTTAACCTTGGGTGATCCACAAACTGGTCACCACATCTTTAAAAGCTTGAAAAATGTCATAAGCTGAGTGGAGTGCATAAGAGTAGAGGATAAAATAAGTCAGGTTTGGAAATGCCACAAATTATAAGCCTTTTCTTTTGTTCACAAACCTTTTTATGGCTGAATACTTGCGAGGGTTGTGGGAAAGGGGGGAGCCACCATTCTCAATACCTAACTTACTGGAGATGACTCAGTATGTCATGGGACCCTGGCTCTTCTTAAAGAGACAGAGGGGAGAGCCAATGGACAGCCTGCCGCGAGAGCGTCATGGCTGGTTTTTACCTAAACCAAAACCATCAGAAAAATCTAAGGTAGAGAAGCATGGCACAGCTCTTGACCCAGATCACACCCAAACAAACTCTGAATCCCCTTATATGACCTCACCAACAGGGCTGGGTGAGTGCGAGGGCATGAGTTTCCCTAGGGTTCCTTGTTGCTGCTGATGCTGCTGCGTGCTGGGCAGAAAATTGGAAAATCCAAACACCCCACCAGTGGTTCTCAGCATGTAGTCCCAGAACACCAGGAATGTCTGAGATGTTGGACTTCAACCCAGGCCCCCTCGCTTAAAACATCTCGGCACTCGTCCAGTTTTTCACAAGATACCCCTATGATATGATAACGCCCCAGGCTTGGAGGCTGCCTTAATTAGGAATATCGGCCCCAGAAATATATCCCATCACCGGGGAGGTAAAAACATATCCCAGTGCTGGCCAGGGCAACAAGGTAAAAAACTGACACGTCTATGGGCTTTCTTTCAAATTGGACTCCAGTCAGGTTTCTTGAAAAGCTCTGGTGGTGGAAGATCACAGAATCTAGTCCTGAGACTGAGTCCCATCCCAGAAAGCCACAAATAGAGCAGGGCTAGCAGGCAAACACACCAGGAGACAACATGGAAAGGAAAAAAAAGGAAACGTTAGAAAAAGAAACAGTTGGATACAGGTAGACTGAGGAAGTAAGTGATAGCTGAGATCAGAGGGCAGAGACTAAACTGCCAATTCTGGTATCTAAAACTGAAATGCGTATAGAGGAAATATGATTTTCTTCTGATATTTACCTACAGATTCTCTGCCCTCTATAGAGGCAGGTTCTGGAGTCTCCTTACCTCTTTAGCCCATACACTTAGCACACAGCTAGGATTCCACCACCATGCGGAGCAGCAGGGACAGCGTGCCTGCAGATCATGAAGATGTCAAACCAGTATTTCCCAGCCTCTATGGTGAACTCTATGCCGATGGCACGTTGATGTGGCACACCTGACCAGAGCACCAGATTGCAGCTCATCTTTCTGAGACTCCCTGAGTCATCCCACATTAGATGTCAACAAGAGCCATAGATACCTAGGTTTGCTGTGGAGGGCTATCCCCACATCAGCTTCTAAGACTGCTTTGCAGGGATTTCATAGCAGAAAAAAAACAACAACAGTTAGGGTGTTGCATTTTAGGGGACATCATATGGCTGAAAGTCTAGGAATGCTGAACATACCAAACATAGCCCTTGAGACTGTGAGAATTGGACTGAAATGTGGTTAAGGTCCTAGAGAAGGATTGGTTGGGAGGAAATTACAATTTACATAGCTGCTATCACTGCTTGGGTCTGGTCATCAACCTTAGCAGATTAAGCCTCACAGTAGTAGTCAGGGATCCCTTGTGTACCGGGATGCCAGGGCTTAGTGTTGTCTGATATCTCCCGTAGGTGCAACATGGCAGAGTCAATATTTGACTCTTCCAGGTTTTCGTCTGACTTCCCAAGGCTTTGCATGGTGCCTCTGAATTCATAGTAGCCCTTCCCACTGCCATACCATATTATAAACAACACCGGGCTGCTCGCTCAGGAGATGATTAAGTGCTGGATTGAGAGCTGCATGCATTTGTACAGTGGACCACAGTGTCCCAATTCTATGAAAAAAAAATGCCAAGTGCTATCAAGCTTCGAGAACGGGAAGAAGATACTTCCCACATGATAACTTGGACATGTGGATCAGAAGTGACATTATCTATCATGGACATAGTGCCATCAGAGGCACATGAGTGGTTTTCATGATCCTGGCTGGGTGAAGGTGGTGAAATAAAAAATGGGTCTCTGTGGTGCATATTGCATGTGCATACAGCTCCTAGAAAACTGATCCAAGTGGAGCTGAGTATCACCATTGCAGGAGCACACTACATCCCTGCAGCCCCTCTGGGGTTGTCTTAGCAGCACGTGGCCCCTAATAAGACCCTTCCAGTGATTCTCTTGCATTTTGCCATCCATAGCTGCCCTGCCTCCACTGCCTGGTGTCCTCACCTGCAATGGCGCCTTGGGTTGGTAGCTGAGAAGACCTGCTGTCTGTCAGATGGGTGAGCATGGCCACTGTGTAACCAAGCAAGATCCCCATACCCAGCATCATCAGCAGCATGAAGAAGTAGAGAACTGACCACAGCTGGGACACTTCCATGCTTCTAATGGCCTCAGTGTAGACGATAAAGGCCAGGCCCATGCCCTGGACAGCCTGCAGATGATTAATAGACACCAGATACTCGTGTGAGTCAGAGGGGACAAGAGTGGAACACCATAGTTCGGACGTGCAAGGTCTCTCCCTCCATGTGTTGCTGCACACTTCCAGGTGTGTAACTGTAACACCAAAAATAAAAAACCCAGAGACAGATATTGGGGTTCAAGCATCAAGTTGAAGGTCAGAGCAGCAAAGCAGCCAAGACACTAGCCCTTACTTCTACCTCAGTCTAAAAGTGGGGTGAACCTGTCCCTGCAAGATCTCTGCAAACCCCCGAATCCTGCCTTCCCCAGGGTGCCTAGAGACCAAATCTCACAATGCAGCCTGAGACATTGGCTTTCTGTTTTTTATATGCCTCTCTCAGAGCTGGGATTAAAGGCATGAGCTCTGGTAATCTTATAGACTGATTCACTCTAGTGTATCCCTGGGAGGTTTCAAACTCACAGAAATCCACCCAAAGCGTGTGCCACCACTGCCTGGCCAGCTGGTATGGATGCTGGGATTAAAGGTTGTGTCACCTTTGCCTGATTGCAATAGCTTTTGACTGGCTTTGCTTTTTGAATCCTCGGGCAAGCTTTGACAAATCATACATAACACATCACCACATATAAATTTCTGGACTTTCAGATCTGGGCTCTCACTGAGATAGTAGACCATTGGGTGAGTGCCTTGAAGTTTTGTAGCCCGGCTGTCACTTCCTGTCTGTTCTTGGCTTCCTTGCCCATCAATAGTTAGAGTCTTAGGCTCATGAGTCTTTGTCTGAATTGTACAATCCTTCTCCACCATGATAGATTGTACCTCTCACTCAGGAGAGCAAAATAAGTACCTCCCTATGACCGCGTTAGGTATTTGGTTATAGCAACACATTTTTTAGCTGAACGATACATAAATGTAAATAAGCTCAGTGGAGTAAGCACAGTGGGAATAGTAGGCTTCAGAAACAGATAAGTATAACATGACTCTGAGATTTTTAACTGAATATTAGATATCACACAACAATTATTTCACTACATTAGCAGAAGCCATCAATTCTAAACAATGTCCGTGTTAAAATACTCCCTATTGGGGTACTCTGATCTCACTTTCCTGCCCCTGACTACCACCGAAAGCAACACATCAAAGACAATTGGAATCACGGACTTAGAAACAACAATAGTGTTTTCAATGATTAACACAATTATTGGTTTAAATGGTCACTGTAATGTTAATATTGAATTAGTTATGGCTAAGAGAGAAGGAGTAGACAGGGAGTTATTTCTCATGGTAATTCTATTCAATCAAATGTAGTTCGACCGAAATATGCAAAAATTAGACTAATGGTGTCTGTATACACTGTGAACCTTATTCTATCTTGATGTGTAATGGACTTCAATCGTAGAACAAGCTGCTGAATCTCAGATAATCACATCAGCTAGCCTGTGCGTGCTAGGTAGCCAACTGCTTGAAACAAGGTCCAAAAAAAGCAAATACAAGTTTTACCCAACGAGCACTCTGTGTACATCATTGCCATTTTCTTTTTCAAAATTTTATTTTATATGCATTGGTGTTTTGCTTGCATGCATGTGTGTGTGTGTGTCGGGGTGTGTGTGTGTGTGTGTGTTTGTGTATGTGTGAGACAGACAGACAGAGAGACACACACACACACACACACACACACAGAGAGAGAGAGAGAGAGAGAGAGAGAGAGAGAGAGAGAGAGAGAGAGAGAGAGAGAAATCCTTTGAAGGTTGAGTTATTGCGTAGGGCTGTAGTATGCCATGTGGGTGCTGAGAATAGAACCCATGTCCTCTGGAAAAGCAGCTAGTTTTCTGAACCACTGAGCCTCATGTCCACTTCTCTATACATTATTTTCTTTTCTTTTGGTATCCTGCACATGTTAGGGTAGAACATGTTTAATTTCATTTTACCCAGTATGTTTTCTAACTATAGAGTCGGCCAATTAAGGTCTATGAGAGTAATTCTGTCTTACCTGTCTCTCTCCATGCCCTCCCTCCTCCCTCCACCCCCTCCCCCTTTTGTAGTTAGCTGGCCGAGGCAGAGCAAGGAGACTTCTGTTACTGACAGCCACTAGGTGGTGCTGCTGCCTCCTGAATGAGCCAAAGTTTCCTCCTGTCTGCTGTTTGGCTCACCAGCAGAAGTGCAAGATCTCCCGAGTTCCTACCTCCTCCCCATTGCTTTACATCACTCTCTAGGATATATCTGTGTCCCTTCTTCAGTCACCCCAAGAGCTGAGGTCCTGGCACTCTCCTTGACTTTATTCTAATCTGAAACATCCACTTCCTGGCCTGTCCCGCTCTCCCTGAAAACTGGCATTTTTTTTTTCTAGATGACCATTTAAACCTAACCTTGGGTGATCCAGAAACTGGTCACCATATCTTTAAAAGCTTGAAAATGTCATAAGCTGAGGGAGTGCATAAGAGTAGAGGATAAAATAAGTCAGTTTGGAAATGCCAAAAATTATAAGCCTTTTCTTTGGTTCACAAACCTTTTCATGGCTGAATACTTGCGAGGGTTGTGGGAAAGGGGGGAGCCACCATTCTCAACACCTAACTTACTGGAGATGACTCAGTATGTCATGGGACCCTGGCTCTTCTTAAAGAGACAGAGGGGAGTTTCTCAATGGACAGCCTGCGTTTAGAGCGCCATGGCTGGTTTTTACCTAAACCAAAACCATCAGAAAAATCTAAGGTAGAGGAAGGCATGGCACAGCTCTTTGACCCAGACCACACCCAAACAACCTCTGAATCCCCTTATATGACCTCACTCAACAGGGCTGGGTGAGTGGAGGGCATGAGTTTCCCCTAGGTTCCTTGTTGCTGCGATGCTGCTGCTGGTGCTTGGCAGAAAATTGGAAATCCAAACACCCCACCAGTGGTTCTCAGCATGTAGTCCCAGAACACCAAGGAATGTCTGAGATGTTGGACTTCAACCCAGGCCCCTCGCTAAAACATCTTCAGGCACTCACCCAGTTTTCACAAGATACCCCTATGATATGATAACGCCCAGGCTTGGAGGCTGCCCTAATTAGGAATATCGGCCCCAGAAATATATCCCATCACCGGGGAGGTGTAAAACATATCCCAGTGCTACCCAGGGCAACAAGGTAAAAACTGACACGCCCATGGGCTGTCTTTTCAAACTGGACTCCAGTCAGGTTTCTTGAAAAGCTCTGGTGGTGGAAGATCACAGAATCTAGTCCTGGAGACTGAGTCCCATCCCAGAAAGCCACAAATAGAGCAGGGCTAGCAGGCAAACACACCAGGATACAACATGGGAAAGGAAAAAAAAGGAAACGTTTAGAAAAAGAAACAGTTGGATACAGGTAAACTGAGGAAGTAAGTGATAGCTGAGATCAGAGGGCAGAGACTAAACTGCCAATTCTGGTCTCTAAAACTGAAATGCGCATAGAGGAAAGATGATTTTCTTCTGATGTTTCTCACAGATTTCTCTGCCCTCTATAGCAGGCAGGTTCTGGAGTCTCCTTACCTCTTTAGCCCATACACTTAGCACACAGCTAGGATCTCCACCACCATGCGGAGCAGCAGGGACAGCGTGCCTGCAGAGTCATTTAAGATGTCAAACCAGTATTTCCCAGCTCCTATGGTGAACTCTATGCCGATGGCACAGTTGATGTGGCCACACCTGACCAGGAGCACCAGGATTGCAGCTCATCTGTCTGAGACTCCCTGAGTCATCCCACATTAGATGTCAACAAGAGCCATAGATACCTAGGTTTGCTGTGGAGGGGAGAACCCACATCAGCTAAGGGCTGCTTTGCAGGGGATTTCATAGCAGGAAAAAAACAACAGTTAGGGTGTTGCACTTTAGGGGACATCATAATGGCTGAAAGTCTAGGAATGCGGAACATACCCAAACATAGCCCTTGAGATTGTGAGAATTGGACTGAAATGTGGTGTGGGGTCCTAGAGAAGGATTGGTTTGGGAGGAAATTACACTTGCATACTGCTACGCCTGCTTGGGTCTGGTCATCAACCTTAGCAGATTAAGCCTCCATAGTAGTAGTCAGGGACCCTTGTGTACCGGGATGCCAGGGCTTAGTGTTGTCTGATATGCTCCCTGTAGTACAACATGGCAGAGTCAATATTTGACCCTTTCCAGGTTTTCGTCTGACTTCCCAAGGCTTTGCATGGTGCCTCTGAATTCATAGTAGCCCTTCCCACTGCCATACCATATTATGTCAAACACCGGGTTGCTCCCTCAGGAGATGATTAAGTGCTGGATTGAGAGCTACATGCATTTGTACAGTGGACCACAGTGTCCCAATTTATGAAAAAAAAATGCCAAGTGCTATCAAGCTTCGAGAAACGGGGAAGAAGATACTCCCACATGATAACTAGGACATGTGATCAGAAGTGACATTATTTATCATGGACATAGTGCCATCAGAGGCACATGAGGGTTTTCATGATCCTGGCTGGGTGAAGGTGGTGAAATGAAAAATGGGTCTCTGTGGTCATATTGTATGTGCATCAGCTCCTAGAAAAACTGATCCAAGTGGAGCTGAGTATCACCATTGCAGGAGCACAGCTACATCCCTGCAGCCCCTCTGGGGTTGTCCTAGCAGCACGTGGCCCCTAATAAGACCCCTCCAGTGATTTTCTTGCATTTTGCCATCCATAGTTGCCCAGCCTCCACTGCCTGGTGTCCTCACCTGCAATGGCCGCCTATGGGTTGGTAGCTGGAGAAGACCTTGCTGTCTGTCAGATGGGTGAGCATGGCCACTGTGTGTCCAAGCAAGATCCCCATACCCAGCATCATCAGCAGCATGAAGAAGTAGAGAACTGACCACAGCTGGGACACTTCCATGCTTCTAATGGCCTCAGTGTAGACGATAAAGGCCGGCCCATGCCCTGGATAGCCTGCAGATGATTAATAGACACCAGATACTCGTGTGAGTCAGAGGGGACAAGAGTGGAACACCTAGTTCGGACGTGCAAGGTCTCTCCCCTCCATGTGTTGCTGCACACTTCCAGGTGTGTAACTGTAACACCAAAAATAAAAACCCAGAGACAGATATTGGGGTTCAAGCATCAGCTGAAGGTCAGAGCAGCAAAGCAGCCAAGACACTAGCCCTTACTTCTACCTCAGTCTAAAAGGGGGTGATCCTGTCCCCGCAAGATCTCTAGCAAACCTCAGAATCCTGCCCTCCTCCTCAGGGTGCCTAGAGACCAAATCTCACAATGCAGCCTGAGACATTGGCTTTCTGTTTTTTATATGCCTCTCTAGAGCTGGGATTAAAGGCATGAGCTCTGGTAATCTTATAGACGATTCACTCTAGTGCTATCCCTGGGAGGTTTCAAACTCACAGAAATCCACCCAAAGCGTGTGCCACCACTGCCTGGCCAGCTGGTATGGATCTGCTGGGATTAAAGGTATGTGTCACCCTTGCCTGATTGCAATAGCTTTTGACTGGCTTTGCTTTTTTTTGAATCCTCGGGCAAGCTTTGACAAATCATACATAATACATCACCACATATAAATTTCTGGACTTTCAGACCTGGGCTCTCACTCAGATAGTAGACCATTGGGTGAGTGCCTTGAAGTTTTGTAGCCCGCTGTCACTTCCTGTGTGTTCTTGGCTTCCTTGCCCATGAATAGTTAGAGTCTTAGGCTCATGAGTCTATTGTCATGAATTGTAAATCCTTCTCCCACCATGATAGATTGTACCTCCACTCAGGAGAGCAAAATAAGTACCTCCCTCATGACCGCGTTAGGTATTTGGTTATAGCAACACAATTTTTGTATTGAACGATACATAAATGTAAATAAGCTCAGTGGAGTAAGCACAGTGGGAATAGTAGGCTTCAGAAACAGATAAGTATAACATGACTCTGAGATTTTTAACTGAATATTAGATATCACACAACAATTATTTCACTATTATTAGCAGAAGCCATCAATTCTAAACAATGTCCGTGTTAAAATACTCCCTATTGGGGTACTCTGATCTCACTTTCCTGCCCCTGACTACCACCGAAAGCAACACATCAAAGACAATTGGAATCAATGACTTAGAAACAACAATAGTGTTTTCAATGATTAACATAATTATTGGTTTAAATGGTCACTGTAATGTTAATATTGAATTAGTTATGGCTGAAGAGAGAAGGAGTAGACAGGGAGTTATTTCTCATGGTAATTCTACTCAATCAAATGTAGTTCGACCGAAATATGCAAAAATTAGACTAATGGTGTCTGTCATACACCGTGAACCTTATTCTATCTTGATGTGTAATGGACTTCAATCGTAGAACAAGCTGCTGAATCTCAGATAATCACATAAGCTAGCCTGTGCGTGCCAGGTAGCCAACTGCTTGAAACAAGGTTCAAAAAAGCAAATACAAGTTTTACCCAACGAGCACTCTGTATACATCATTGCCATTTTCTTTTCAAAATTTTATTTTATATGCATTGGTGTTTTGCTTGCATGCATGTGTGTGTGTGTGTGGGTGTGTGTGTGTGTGTGTGTGTGACTGAGAGACAGAGAGACACACACACACACACACACACACACAGAGAGAGAGAGAGAGAGAGAAAAGAGAGAGAGAGAGAGAAATCCTCTGAAGGTTGAGTTAAAGGTAGCTGTAGCATGCCATGTGGGTGCTGAGAATAGAACCCATGTCCTCTGGAAAAGCAGCTAGTTTTCTGAACCACTGAGCCTCATGTCCACTTTCTATACATTATTTTCTTTTCTTTTGGTATCCTGCACATGTTACGGGTAGAACATGTTTAATTTCATTTTACCCAGTATGTTTTCTAACTATAGAGTCAAGCCAACTAAGGTCTATGAGAGTAATTCTGTCTTACCTGTCTCTCTCCATGCCTCTCCTCCTCCCTCCACCCCCTCCCCTTTTGTAGTTAGCTGGCCGAGGCAGAGCAAGGAGACTTCTGTTACTGACAGCCACTAGGTGGTGCTGCTGCCTCCTGAATGAGCCAAAGTTTCCTCCCTGTCTGCTGTTTGGGTCACCAGCAGAAGTGCAAGATTCCCCGAGTTCCTACCTCCTCCCCATTGCTTTACATCACCTCTAGGATATATCTGTGTCCCTTCTTCAGTCACCCCAAGAGCTGAGGTCCTGGCCTCTCTTTGACTTTATTCTAATCTGAAACATCCACTTCCTGGCCTGTCCTGCTCTCCCTGAAAACTGGCATTTTTTTTCTAGATGACCATTTAAACCTTAACCTTTGGGTGATCCAGAAACTGGTCACCATATCTTTAAAAGCTTGAAAATGTCATAAGCTGAGGGAGTGCATAAGAGTAGAGGATAAAATAAGTCAGTTTGGAAATGCCACAAATTATAAGCCTTTTCTTTGGTTCACAAACCTTTTCATGGCTGAATACTTGCGAGGGTTGTGGGAAAGGGGGAGCCACCATTCTCAATACCTAACTTACTGGAGATGACTCAGTATGTCATGGGACCCTGGCTCTTCAAAGAGACAGGGGGAGTGTTTCTCAATGGACAGCCTGCCGTTTAGAGCGTCATGGCTGGTTTTTACCTAAACCAAAACCATCAGAAAAATCTAAGGTAGAGGAAGGCATGGCACAGCTCTTTGACCCAGATCACACCCAAACAACCTCTGAATCCCCTTATATGACCCTCACTCAACAGGGCTGGGTGAGTGGAGGGCATGAGTTTCCCCCAGGGTTCCTTGTTGCTGCTGATGCTGCTGCTGGTGCTTGGCAGAAAATTGGAAATCCAAACACCCCACCAGTGGTTCTCAGCATGTAGTCCCAGAACACCAAGGAATGTCTGAGATGTTGGACTTCCAACCCAGGCCCCCTCGCTTAAAACATCTTCAGGCACTCGTCCAGTTTTCACAAGATACCCCTATGATATGATAACGCCCAGGCTTGGAGGCTGCCCCTAATTAGGAATATCGGCCCCAGAAATATATCCCATCACCGGGGAGGTAAAACATATCCCAGTGCTGGCCAGGGCAACAAGGTAAAAAAAAAAAACTGACACGTCCATGGGCTGTCTTTTCAAACTGGACTCCAGTCAGGTTTCTTGAAAAGCTCTGGTGGTGGAAGATCACAGAATCTAGTCCTGGAGACTGAGTCCCATCCCAGAAAGCCACAAATAGAGCAGGGCTAGCAGGCAAACACACCAGGATACAACATGGGAAAGGAAAAAAAAAGGAAACGTTTAGAAAAAGAAACAGTTGGATACAGGTAAACTGAGGAAGTAAGTGATAGCTGAGATCAGAGGGCAGAGACTAAACTGCCAATTCTGGTCTCTAAAACTGAAATGCGCATAGAGGAAAGATGATTTTCTTCTGGATGTTTCCCCTACAGATTCTCTGCCCTCTATAGCAGGCAGGTTCTGGAGTCTCCTTACCTCTTTAGCCCATACACTTAGCACACAGCTAGGATCTCCACCACCATGCGGAGCAGCAGGGACAGCGTGCCTGCAGAGTCATTGAAGATGTCAAACCAGTATTTCACAGCCTCTATGGTGAACTCTATGCCGATGGCACAGTTGATGTGGCACACCTGACCAGGAGCACCAGATTGCAGCTCATCTTTCTGAGACTCCCTGAGTCATCCCACATTAGATGTCAACAAGAGCCATAGATACCTAGGTTTGCTGTGGAGGGCGAGTCCCCACATCAGCTTTAAGAGCTGCTTTGCAGGGGATTTCATAGCAGGAAAAAAAACAACAGTTAGGGTGTTGCACTTTAGGGGACATCATAATGGCTGAAAGTCTAGGAATGCTGAACATACCAAAACATAGCCCTTGAGATTGTGAGAATTGGACTGAAATGTGGTGTGGGGTCCTAGAGAAGGATTGGTTTGGGAGGAAATTACAATTTACATAGCTGCTATCACTTGCTTGGGTCTGGTCATCAACCTTAGCAGATTAAGCCTCCATAGTAGTAGTCAGGGATCCCTTGTGTACCGGGATGCCAGGGCTTAGTGTTGTCTGATATCTCCCTGTAGTACAACATGGCAGAGTCAATATTTGACTCTTTCCAGGTTTTCGTCTGACTTCCCAAGGCTTTGCATGGTGCCTCTGAATTCATAGTAGCCCTTCCCACTGCCATACCATATTATGTCAAACACCGGGTTGCTCCCTCAGGAGATGATTAAGTGCTGGATTGAGAGCTACATGCATTTGTACAGTGGACCACAGTGTCCCAATTTATGAAAAAAAAAATGCCAAGTGCTATCAAGCTTCGAGAACGGGGAAGAAGATACTTCCCACATGATAACTAGGACATGTGATCAGAAGTGACATTATCTATCATGGACATAGTGCCATCAGAGGCACATGAGGGTTTTCATGATCCTGGCTGGGTGGCAAGGTGGTGAAATAAAAAATGGGTCTCTGTGGTGCATATTGCATGTGCATACAGCTCCTAGAAAAACTGATCCAAGTGGAGCTGAGTATCACCATTGCAGGAGCACAGCTACATCCCTGCAGCCCCTCTGGGGTTGTCTTAGCACCACGTGGCCCCTAATAAGACCCCTCCACTGATTGTCTTGCATTTTGCCATCCATAGTTGCCAAGCCTCCACTGCCTGGTGTCCTCACCTGCAATGGCCGCCTTGGGTTGGTAGCTGGAGAAGACCTTGCTGTCTGTCAGATGGGTGAGCATGGCCACTGTGTGTCCAAGCAAGATCCCCATACCCAGCATCATCAGCAGCATGAAGAAGTAGAGAACTGACCACAGCTGGGACACTTCCATGCTTCTAATGGCCTCAGTGTAGACGATAAAGGCCAGGCCCATGCCCTGGACAGCCTGCAGATGATTAATAGACACCAGATACTCGTGTGAGTCAGAGGGGACAAGAGTGGAACACCATAGTTCGGACGTGCAAGGTCTCTCCTCCATGTGTTGCTGCACACTTCCAGGTGTGTAACTGTAACACCAAAAATAAAAACCCAGAGACAGATATTGGGGTTCAAGCATCAAGCTGAAGGTCAGAGCAGCAAAGCAGCCAAGACACTAGCCCTTACTTCTACCTCAGTCTAAAAGGGGGTGATCCTGTCCCTGCAAGATCTCTAGCAAACCTCAGAATCCTGCCTCTCCTCAGGGTGCCTAGAGACCAAATCTCACAATGCAGCCTGAGACATTGGGTTTCTGTTTTTTATATGCCTCTCTAGAGCTGGGATTAAAGGCATGAGCTCTGGTAATCTTATAGACTGATTCACTCTAGTGTATCCCTGGGAGGTTTCAAACTCACAGAAATCCACCCAAAGCTTGTGCCACCACTGCCTGGCCAGCTGGTATGGATGCTGGGATTAAAGGTATGTGTCACCTTTGCCTGATTGCAATAGCTTTTGACTGGATTTGCTTTTTGAATCCTCGGGCAAGCCTTGACAAATCATACATAATACATCACCACATATAAATTTCTGGACTTTCAGATCTGGGCTCTCACTCGAGATAGTAGACCATTGGGTGAGTGCCTTGAAGTTTTGTAGCCCGCTGTCACTTCCTGTCTGTTCTTGGCTTCCTTGCCCATCAATAGTTAGAGTCTTAGGCTCATGAGTCTATTGTCATGAATTGTACAATCCTTCTCCACCATGATAGATTGTACCTCTCACTCAGGAGAGCAAAATAAGTACCTCCCTCATGACCGCGTTAGGTATTTGTTTATAGCAACACAATTTTGTATTGAACGATACATAAATGTAAATAAGCTCAGTGGAGTAAGCACAGTGGGAATAGTAGGCTTCAGAAACAGATAAGTATAACATGACTCTGAGATTTTTAACTGAATATTAGATATCACACAACAATTATTTCACTATTATTAGCAGGAGCCATCAATTCTAAACAATGTCCGTGTTAAAATACTCCCTATTGGGCTACTCTGATCTCACTTTCCTGCCCCTGACTACCACCGAAAGCAACACATCAAAGACAATTGGAATCAATGACTTAGAAACAACAATAGTGTTTTCAATGATTAACATAATTATTGGTTTAAATGGTCACTGTAATGTTAATATTGGATTAGTTATGGCTGAAGAGAGAAGGAGTAGACAGGGAGTTATTTCTCATGGTAATTCTATTCAATCAAATGTAGTTCGACCGAAATATGCAAAAATTAGACTAATGGTGTCTGTATACACTGTGAACCTTATTCTATCTTGATGTGTAATGGACTTCAATCGTAGAACAAGCTGCTGAATCTCAGATAATCACATCAGCTAGCCTGTGCGTGCCAGGTAGCCAACTGCTTGAAACAAGGTTCAAAAAAAGCAAATACGAGTTTTACCCAACGAGCACTCTGTATACATCAATGCCATTTTCTTTTCAAAATTTTATTTTATATGCATTGGTGTTTTGCTTGCATGCATGTGTGTGCGTGTGTGTGTGTGTGTGTGTGTGTGTGTGTGTGTTTGTGTATGTGTGTGAGACAGACAGACAGAGAGAGAGAGAGACACACACACACACACACAGAGAGAGAGAGAGAGAGAGAGAGAGAGAGAGAAATCCTCTGAAGGTTGAGTTAAAGGTAGCTGTAGCATGCCATGTGGGTGCTGAGAATAGAACCCATGTCCTCTGGAAAAGCAGCTAGTTTTCTGAACCACTGAGCCTCATGTCCACTTTCTATACATTATTTTCTTTTCTTTTTGGTATCCTGCACATGTTAGGGTAGAACATGTTTAATTTCATTTTGCCCAGTATGTTTTCTAACTATAGAGTCAAGCCAATTAAGGTCTATGAGAGTAATTCTGTCTTACCTGTCTCTCTCCATGCCCTCCTCCTCCCTCCACCCCCTCCCTTTTTGGAGTTAGCTGGCAGAGGCAGAGCAAGGAGACTTCTGTTACTGACAGCCACTAGGTGGTGCTGCTGCCTCCTGAATGAGCCAAAGCTTCCTCCTGTCTGCTGGTTGGGTCACCAGCAGAAGTGCAAGATTCCCCGAGTTCCTACCTCCTCCCCATTGCTTTACATCACTTCTAGGATATATCTGTGTCCCTTGTTCAGTCACCCCAAGAGCTGAGGTCCTGGCCTCTTTTTGACTTTATTCTAATCTGAAACATCTACTTCCTGGCCTGTCCCGTTCTCCCTGAAAACTGGCATTTTTTTTCTAGATGACCATTTAAACTTCTTAACCTTGGGTGATCCAGAAACTGGTCACCATATCTTTAAAAGCTTGAAAATGTCATAAGCTGAGGGAGTGCATAAGAGTAGAGGATAAAATAAGTCAGTTTGGAAATGCCACAAATTATAAGCCTTTTCTTTGGTTTACAAACCTTTTCATGGCTGAATACTTGTGAGGGTTGTGGGAAAGGGGGGAGCAACCATTCTCAATACCTAACTTACTGGAGATGACTCAGTATGTCATGGGACCCTGGCTCTTCTTAAAGAGACAGAGGGGAGTGTTTCTCAATGGACAGCCTGCCGTTTAGAGCGTCATGGCTGGTTTTTACCTAAACCAAAACCATCAGAAAAATCTAAGGTAGAGGAAGGCATGGCACAGCTCTTTGACCCAGATCACACCCAAACAACCTCTGAATCCCCTTATATGACCTCACTCAACAGGGCTGGGTGAGTGGAGGGCATGAGTTTCCCCAGGGTTCCTTGTTGCTGCTGCTGCTGCTGCTGGTGCTTGGCAGAAAATTGGAAATCCAAACACCCCACCAGTGGTTCTCAGCATGTAGTCCCAGAACACCAAGGAATGTCTGAGATGTTGGACTTCAACCCAGGCCCCCTCGCTTAAAACATCTTCAGGCACTCGTCCAGTTTTCACAAGATACCCCTATGATATGAAAACGCCCAGGCTTGGAGGCTGCCCTAATTAGGAATATCGGCCCCAGAAATATATCCCATCACCGGGGAGGTAAAACATATCCCAGTGCTGGCCAGGGCAACAAGGTAAAAAAACTGACATGTCCATGGGCTGTCTTTTCAAACTGGACTCTAGTCAGGTTTCTTGAAAAGCTCTGATGGTGGAAGATCACAGAATCTAGTCCTGGAGACTGAGTCCCATCCCAGAAAGCCACAAATAGAGCAGGGCTAGCAGGCAAACACACCAGGATACAACATGGGAAAGGAAAAAAAAAAAGGAAACGTTTAGAAAAAGAAACAGTTGGATACAGGTAAACTGAGGAAGTAAGTGATAGCTGAGATCAGAGGGCAGAGACTAAACTGCCAATTCTGGTATCTAAAACTGAAATGCGCATAGAGGAAAGATGATTTTCTTCTGGATGTTTCCCTACAGATTCTCTGCCCTCTATAGCAGGCAGGTTCTGGAGTCTCCTTACCTCTTTAGCCCATACACTTAGCACACAGCTAGGATCTCCACCACCATGCGGAGCAGCAGGGACAGCGTGCCTGCAGAGTCATTGAAGATGTCAAACCAGTATTTCACAGCCTCTATGGTGAACTCTATGCCGATGGCACAGTTGATGTGGCACACCTGACCAGGAGCACCAGATTGCAGCTCATCTTTCTGAGACTCCCTGAGTCATCCCACATTAGATGTCAACAAGAGCCATAGATACCTAGGTTTGCTGTGGAGGGCGAGTCCCCACATCAGCTTTAAGAGCTGCTTTGCAGGGGATTTCATAGCAGGAAAAAAAAACAACAGTTAGGGTGTTGCACTTTAGGGGACATCATAATGGCTGAAAGTCTAGGAATGCTGAACATACCAAAACATAGCCCTTGAGATTGTGAGAATTGGACTGAAATGTGGTGTGGGGTCCTAGAGAAGGATTGGTTTGGGAGGAAATTACAATTTACATAGCTGCTATCACTTGCTTGGGTCTGGTCATCAACCTTAGCAGATTAAGCCTCCATAGTAGTAGTCAGGGATCCCTTGTGTACCGGGATGCCAGGGCTTAGTGTTGTCTGATATCTCCCTGTAGTACAACATGGCAGAGTCAATATTTGACTCTTTCCAGGTTTTCGTCTGACTTCCCAAGGCTTTGCATGGTGCCTCTGAATTCATAGTAGCCCTTCCCACTGCCATACCATATTATGTCAAACACCGGGTTGCTCCCTCAGGAGATGATTAAGTGCTGGATTGAGAGCTACATGCATTTGTACAGTGGACCACAGTGTCCCAATTTATGAAAAAAAATACCAAGTGCTATCAAGCTTCGAGAACGGGGAAGAAGATACTTCCCACATGATAACTAGGACATGTGATCAGAAGTGACATTATCTATCATGGACATAGTGCCATCAGAGGCACATGAGGGTTTTCATGATCCTGGCTGGGTGGCAAGGTGGTGAAATAAAAAATGGGTCTCTGTGGTGCATATTGCATGTGCATACAGCTCCTAGAAAAACTGATCCAAGTGGAGCTGAGTATCACCATTGCAGGAGCACAGCTACATCCCTGCAGCCCCTCTGGGGTTGTCTTAGCAGCACGTGGCCCCTAATAAGACCCCTCCACTGATTGTCTTGCATTTTGCCATCCATAGTTGCCCAGCCTCCACTGCCTGGTGTCCTCACCTGCAATGGCCACCTTGGGTTGGTAGCTGGAGAAGACCTTGCTGTCTGTCAGATGGGTGAGCATGGCCACTGTGTGTCCAAGCAAGATCCCCATACCCAGCATCATCAGCAGCATGAAGAAGTAGAGAACTGACCACAGCTGGGACACTTCCATGCTTCTAATGGCCTCAGTGTAGACGATAAAGGCCAGGCCCATGCCCTGGATAGCCTGCAGATGATTAATAGACACCAGATACTCGTGTGAGTCAGAGGGGACAAGAGTGGAACACCATAGTTGGACGTGCAAGGTCTCTCCTCCATGTGTTGCTGCACACTTCCAGGTGTGTAACTGTAACACCAAAAATAAAAACCCAGAGACAGATATTGGGGTTCAAGCATCAAGCTGAAGGTCAGAGCAGCAAAGCAGCCAAGACACTAGCCCTTACTTCTACCTCAGTCTAAAAGGGGGTGATCCTGTCCCTGCAAGATCTCTAGCAAACCTCAGAATGCTGCCTCTCCTCAGGGTGCCTAGAGACCAAATCTCACAATGCAGCCTGAGACATTGGGTTTCTGTTTTTTATATGCCTCTCTAGAGCTGGGATTAAAGGCATGAGCTCTGGTAATCTTATAGACTGATTCACTCTAGTGTATCCCTGGGAGGTTTCAAACTCACAGAAATCCACCCAAAGCGTGTGCCACCACTGCCTGGCCAGCTGGTATGGATGCTGGGATTAAAGGTATGTGTCACCTTTGCCTGATTGCAATAGCTTTTGACTGGCTTTGCTTTTTGAATCCTCGGGCAAGCTTTGACAAATCATACATAATACATCACCACATATAAATTTCTGGACTTTCAGATCTGGGCTCTCACTCGAGATAGTAGACCATTGGGTGAGTGCCTTGAAGTTTTGTAGCCCGCTGTCACTTCCTGTCTATTCTTGGCTTCCTTGCCCATCAATAGTTAGAGTCTTAGGCTCATGAGTCTATTGTCATGAATTGTACAATCCTTCTCCACCATGATAGATTGTACCTCTCACTCAGGAGAGCAAAATAAGTACCTCCCTCATGACCGCGTTAGGTATTTGGTTATAGCAACACAATTTTGTATTGAACGATACATAAATGTAAATAAGCTCAGTGGAGTAAGCACAGTGGGAATAGTAGGCTTCAGAAACAGATAAGTATAACATGACTCTGAGATTTTTAACTGAATATTAGATATCACACAACAATTATTTCACTATTATTAGCAGGAGCCATCAATTCTAAACAATGTCCGTGTTAAAATACTCCCTATTGGGCTACTCTGATCTCACTTTCCTGCCCCTGACTACCACTGAAAGCAACACATCAAAGACAATTGGAATCAATGACTTAGAAACAACAATAGTGTTTTCAATGATTAACATAATTATTGGTTTAAATGGTCACTGTAATGTTAATATTGGATTAGTTATGGCTGAAGAGAGAAGGAGTAGACAGGGAGTTATTTCTCATGGTAATTGTATTCAATCAAATGTAGTTCGACCGAAATATGCAAAAATTAGACTAATGGTGTCTGTATACACTGTGAACCTTATTCTATCTTGATGTGTAATGGACTTCAATCGTAGAACAAGCTGCTGAATCTCAGATAATCACATCAGCTAGCCTGTGCGTGCCAGGTAGCCAACTGCTTGAAACAAGGTTCAAAAAAGCAAATACGAGTTTTACCCAACGAGCACTCTGTATACATCATTGCCATTTTCTTTTCAAAATTTTATTTTATATGCATTGGTGTTTGGCTTGCATGCATGTGTGTGCGGTGTGTGTGTGTGTGTGTGTGTGTGTGTTTGTGTATGTGTGTGTGAGACAGACAGACGAGACACACACACACACACACACACACACACACACAGAGAGAGAGAGAGAGAGAGAGAGAGAGAGAGAAATCCTCTGAAGGTTGAGTTAAAGGTAGTTGTAGCATGCCATGTGGGTGCTGAGAATAGAACCCATGTCCTCTGGAAAAGCAGCTAGTTTTCTGAACCACTGAGCCTCATGTCCACTTTCTATACATTATTTTCTTTTCTTTTGGTATCCTGCACATGTTAGGGTAGAACATGTTTAATTTCATTTTGCCCAGTATGTTTTCTAACTATAGAGTCAAGCCAATTAAGGTCTATGAGAGTAATTCTGACTTACCTGTCTCTCTCCATGCCCTCCTCCTCCCTCCACCCCCTCCCCTCGGAGTTAGCTGGCTGAGGCAGAGCAAGGAGACTTCTGTTACTGTCAGCCACTAGGTGGTGCTGCTGCCTCCTGAATGAGCCAAAGCTTCCTCCTGTCTGCTGTTTGGGTCATCAGCAGAAGTGCAAGATTCCCCGAGTTCCTACCTCCTCCCCATTGCTTTACATCACTTCTAGGATATATCTGTGTCCCTTCTTAAGTCACCCCAAGAGCTGAGGTCCTGGCCTCTCTTTGACTTTATTCTAATCTGAAACATCCACTTCCTGGCCTGTCCCGTTCTCCCTGAAAACTGGCATTTTTTTTCTAGATGACCATTTAAACTTCTTAACCTTGGGTGATCCAGAAACTGGTCACCATATCTTTAAAAGCTTGAAAATGTCATAAGCTGAGGGAGTGCATAAGAGTAGAGGATAAAATAAGTCAGTTTGGAAATGCCACAAATTATAAGCCTTTTCTTTGGTTCACAAACCTTTTCATGGCTGAATACTTGCGAGGGTTGTGGGAAAGGGGGGAGCCACCATTCTCAATACCTAACTTACTGGAGATGACTCAGTATGTCATGGGACCCTGGCTCTTCTTAAAGAGACAGAGGGGAGTGTTTCTCAATGGACAGCCTGCCGTTTAGAGCGTCATGGCTGGTTTTTACCTAAACCAAAACCATCAGAAAAATCTAAGGTAGAGGAAGGCATGGCACAGCTCTTTGACCCAGATCACACCCAAACACCCTCTGAATCCCCTTATATGACCTCACTCAACAGGGCTGGGTGAGTGGAGGGCATGAGTTTCCCCAGGGTTCCTTGTTGCTGCTGATGCTACTGCTGGTGCTTGGCAGAAAATTGGAAATCCAAACAACCCACCTGTGGTTCTCAGCATGTAGTCCAAGAACACAAAGGAATGTCTGAGATGTTGGACTTCAACCCAGGCCCCCTCGCTTAAAACATCTTCAGGCACTCGTCCAGTTTTCACAAGATACCCCTATGATATGATAACGCCCAGGCTTGGAGGCTGCCCTAATTAGGAATATCGGCCCCAGAAATATATCCCATCACCGGGGAGGTAAAACATATCCCAGTGCTGGCCAGGGCAACAAGGTAAAAAAACTGACATGTCCATGGGCTGTCTTTTCAAACTGGACTCTAGTCAGGTTTCTTGAAAAGCTCTGATGGTGGAAGATCACAGAATCTAGTCCTGGAGACTGAGTCCCATCCCAGAAAGCCACAAATAGAGCAGGGCTAGCAGGCAAACACACCAGGATACAACATGGGAAAGGAAAAAAAAAGGAAACGTTTAGAAAAAGAAACAGTTGGATACAGGTAAACTGAGGAAGTAAGTGATAGCTGAGATCAGAGGGCAGAGACTAAACTGCCAATTCTGGTCTCTAAAACTGAAATGCGCATAGAGGAAAGATGATTTTCTTCTGGATGTTTCCCTACAGATTCTCTGCCCTCTATAGCAGGCAGGTTCTGGAGTCTCCTTACATCTTTAGCCCATACACTTAGCACACAGCTAGGATCTCCACCACCATGCGGAGCAGCAGGGACAGCGTGCCTGCAGAGTCATTTAAGATGTCAAACCAGTATTTCCCAGCCTCTATGGTGAACTCTATGCCGATGGCACAGTTGATGTGGCACACCTGACCAGGAGCACCAGATTGCAGCTCATCTCTCTGAGACTCCCTGAGTCATCCCACATTAGATGTCAACAAGAGCCATAGATACCTAGGTTTGCTGTGGAGGGCGAGTCCCCACATCAGCTTTAAGAGCTGCTTTGCAGGGGATTTCATAGCAGGAAAAAAACAACAACAGTTAGGGTGTTGCACTTTAGGGGACATCATAATGGCTGAAAGTCTAGGAATGCTGAACATACCAAAACATAGCCCTTGAGACTGTGAGAATTGGACTGAAATGTGGTGTGGGGTCCTAGAGAAGGATTGGTTTGGGAGGAAATTACAATTTACATAGCTGCTATCACTTGCTTGGGTCTGGTCATCAACCTTAGCAGATTAAGCCTCCAAAGTAGTAGTCAGGGATCCCTTGTGTACCGGGATGCCAGGGCTTAGTGTTGTCTGATATCTCCCTGTAGTACAACATGGCAGAGTCAATATTTGACTCTTTCCAGGTTTTCGTCTGACTTCCCAAGGCTTTGCATGGTGCCTCTGAATTCATAGTAGCCCTTCCCACTGCCATACCATATTATGTCAAACACCGGGTTGCTCCCTCAGGAGATGATTAAGTGCTGGATTGAGAGCTACATGCATTTGTACAGTGGACCACAGTGTCCCAATTTATGAAAAAAAAAATACCAAGTGCTATCAAGCTTCGAGAACGGGGAAGAAGATACTTCCCACATGATAACTAGGACATGTGATCAGAAGTGACATTATCTATCATGGACATAGTGCCATCAGAGGCACATGAGGGTTTTCATGATCCTGGCTGGGTGGCAAGGTGGTGAAATAAAAAATGGGTCTCTGTGGTGCATATTGCATGTGCATACAGCTCCTAGAAAAACTGATCCAAGTGGAGCTGAGTATCACCATTGCAGGAGCACAGCTACATCCCTGCAGCCCCTCTGGGGTTGTCTTAGCAGCACGTGGCCCCTAATGAGACCCCTCCACTGATTGTCTTGCATTTTGCCATCCATAGTTGCCCAGCCTCCACTGCCTGGTGTCCTCACCTGCAATGGCCGCCTTGGGTTGGTAGCTGGAGAAGACCTTGCTGTCTGTCAGATGGGTGAGCATGGCCACTGTGTGTCCAAGCAGGATCCCCATACCCAGCATCATCTGCAGCATGAAGAAGTAGAGAACTGACCACAGCTGGGACACTTCCATGCTTCTAATGCCCTCAGTGTAGACGATAAAGGCCAGGCCCATGCCCTGGACAGGCTGCAGATGATTAATAGACACCAGATACTCGTGTGAGTCAGAGGGGACAAGAGTGGAACACCATAGTTCGGACGTGCAAGGTCTCTCCTCCATGTGTTGCTGCACACTTCCAGGTGTGTAACTGTAACACCAAAAATAAAAACCCAGAGACAGATATTGGGGTTCAAGCATCAAGCTGAAGGTCAGAGCAGCAAAGCAGCCAAGACACTAGCCCTTACTTCTACCTCAGTCTAAAAGGGGGTGATCCTGTCCCTGCAAGATCTCTAGCAAACCTCAGAATCCTGCCTCTCCTCAGGGTGCCTAGAGACCAAATCTCACAATGCAGCCTGAGACATTGGGTTTCTGTTTTTTATATGCCTCTCTAGAGCTGGGATTAAAGGCATGAGCTCTGGTAATCTTATAGACTGATTCACTCTAGTGTATCCCTGGGAAGTTTCAAACTCACAGAAATCCACCCAAAGCTTGTGCCACCACTGCCTGGCCAGCTGGTATGGATGCTGGGATTATAGGTATGTGTCACCTTTGCCTGATTGCAATAGCTTTTGACTGGATTTGCTTTTTGAATCCTCGGGCAAGCTTTGACAAATCATACATAATACATCACCACATATACATTTCTGGACTTTCAGATCTGGGCTCTCACTCGAGATAGTAGACCATTGGGTGAGTGCCTTGAAGTTTTGTAGCCCGCTGTCACTTCCTGTCTGTTCTTGGCTTCCTTGCCCATCAATAGTTAGAGTCTTAGGCTCATGAGTCTATTGTCATGAATTGTACAATCCTTCTCCACCATGATAGATTGTACCTCTCACTCAGGAGAGCAAAATAAGTACCTCCCTCATGACCGCGTTAGGTATTTGGTTATAGCAACACAATTTTGTATTGAACGATACATAAATGTAAATAAGCTCAGTGGAGTAAGCACAGTGGGAATAGTAGGCTTCAGAAACAGATAAGTATAACATGACTCTGAGATTTTTAACTGAATATTAGATATCACACAACAATTATTTCACTATTATTAGCAGGAGCCATCAATTCTAAACAATGTCCGTGTTAAAATACTCCCTATTGGGCTACTCTGGTCTCACTTTCCTGCCCCTGACTACCACCGAAAGCAACACATCAAAGACAATTGGAATCAATGACTTAGAAACAACAAGTTTTTTCAATGATTAACATAATTATTGGTTTAAATGGTCACTGTAATGTTAATATTGGATTAGTTATGGCTGAAGAGAGAAGGAGTAGACAGGGAGTTATTTCTCATGGTAATTCTATTCAATCAAATGTAGTTCGACCGAAATATGCAAAAATTAGACTAATGGTGTCTGTATACACTGTGAACCTTATTCTATCTTGATGTGTAATGGACTTCAATCGTAGAACAAGCTGCTGAATCTCAGATAATCACATCAGCTAGCCTGTGCGTGCCAGGTAGCCAACTGCTTGAAACAAGGTTCAAAAAAAGCAAATACGAGTTTTACCCAACGAGCACTCTGTATACATCATTGCCATTTTCTTTTCAAAATTTTATTTTATATGCATTGGTGTTTTGCTTGCATGCATGTGTGTGCGTGTGTGTGTGTGTGTGTGTGTGTGTGTGTGTTTGTGTATGTGTGTGAGACAGACAGACAGAGACACACACACACACACACACACACACACAGAGAGAGAGAGAGAGAGAGAGAGAGAGAGAGAGAGAGAGAGAAATCCTCTGAAGGTTGAGTTAAAGGTAGCTGTAGCATGCCATGTGGGTGCTGAGAATAGAACCCATGTCCTCTGGAAAAGCAGCTAGTTTTCTGAACCACTGAGCCTCATGTCCACTTTCTATACATTATTTTCTTTTCTTTTGGTATCCTGCACATGTTAGGGTAGAACATGTTTAATTTCATTTTGCCCAGTATGTTTTCTAACTATAGAGTCAAGCCAATTAAGGTCTATGAGAGTAATTCTGTCTTACCTGTCTCTCTCCATGCCCTCCTCCTCCCTCCACCCCCTCCCCTTTTGGAGTTAGCTGGCAGAGGCAGAGCAAGGAGACTTCTGTTACTGACAGCCACTAGGTGGTGCTGCTGCCTCCTGAATGAGCCAAAGCTTCCTCCTGTCTGCTGGTTGGGTCACCAGCAGAAGTGCAAGATTCCCCGAGTTCCTACCTCCTCCCCATTGCTTTACATCACTTCTAGGATATATCTGTGTCCCTTGTTCAGTCACCCCAAGAGCTGAGGTCCTGGCCTCTTTTTGACTTTATTCTAATCTGAAACATCTACTTCCTGGCCTGTCCCGTTCTCCCTGAAAACTGGCATTTTTTTTTCTAGATGACCATTTAAACTTCTTAAACTTGGGTGATCCAGAAACTGGTCACCATATCTTTAAAAGCTTGAAAATGTCATAAGCTGAGGGAGTGCATAAGAGTAGAGGATAAAATAAGTCAGTTTGGAAATGCCACAAATTATAAGCCTTTTCTTTGGTTTACAAACCTTTTCATGGCTGAATACTTGTGAGGGTTGTGGGAAAGGGGGGAGCAACCATTCTCAATACCTAACTTACTGGAGATGACTCAGTATGTCATGGGACCCTGGCTCTTCTTAAAGAGACAGAGGGGAGTGTTTCTCAATGGACAGCCTGCCGTTTAGAGCGTCATGGCTGGTTTTTACCTAAACCAAAACCATCAGAAAAATCTAAGGTAGAGGAAGGCATGGCACAGCTCTTTGACCCAGATCACACCCAAACAACCTCTGAATCCCCTTATATGACCTCACTCAACAGGGCTGGGTGAGTGGAGGGCATGAGTTTCCCAGGGTTCCTTGTTGCTGCTGCTGCTGCTGCTGGTGCTTGGCAGAAAATTGGAAATCCAAACACCCCACCAGTGGTTCTCAGCATGTAGTCCCAGAACACCAAGGAATGTCTGAGATGTTGGACTTCAACCCAGGCCCCCTCGCTTAAAACATCTTCAGGCACTCGTCCAGTTTTCACAAGATACCCCTATGATATGAAAACGCCCAGGCTTGGAGGCTGCCCTAATTAGGAATATCGGCCCCAGAAATATATCCCATCACCGGGGAGGTAAAACATATCCCAGTGCTGGCCAGGGCAACAAGGTAAAAAAACTGACATGTCCATGGGCTGTCTTTTCAAACTGGACTCTAGTCAGGTTTCTTGAAAAGCTCTGATGGTGGAAGATCACAGAATCTAGTCCTGGAGACTGAGTCCCATCCCAGAAAGCCACAAATAGAGCAGGGCTAGCAGGCAAACACACCAGGATACAACATGGGAAAGGAAAAAAAAAAGGAAACGTTTAGAAAAAGAAACAGTTGGATACAGGTAAACTGAGGAAGTAAGTGATAGCTGAGATCAGAGGGCAGAGACTAAACTGCCAATTCTGGTATCTAAAACTGAAATGCGCATAGAGGAAAGATGATTTTCTTCTGGATGTTTCCCTACAGATTCTCTGCCCTCTATAGCAGGCAGGTTCTGGAGTCTCCTTACCTCTTTAGCCCATACACTTAGCACACAGCTAGGATCTCCACCACCATGCGGAGCAGCAGGGACAGCGTGCCTGCAGAGTCATTTAAGATGTCAAACCAGTATTTCCCAGCCTCTATGGTGAACTCTATGCCGATGGCACAGTTGATGTGGCACACCTGACCAGGAGCACCAGATTGCAGCTCATCTTTCTGAGACTCCCTGAGTCATCCCACATTAGATGTCAACAAGAGCCATAGATACCTAGGTTTGCTGTGGAGGGCGAGTCCCCACATCAGCTTTAAGAGCTGCTTTGCAGGGGATTTCATAGCAGGAAAAAAAACAACAGTTAGGGTGTTGCACTTTAGGGGACATCATAATGGCTGAAAGTCTAGGAATGCTGAACATACCAAAACATAGCCCTTGAGATTGTGAGAATTGGACTGAAATGTGGTGTGGGGTCCTAGAGAAGGATTGGTTTGGGAGGAAATTACAATTTACATAGCTGCTATCACTTGCTTGGGTCTGGTCATCAACCTTAGCAGATTAAGCCTCCATAGTAGTAGTCAGGGATCCCTTGTGTACCGGGATGCCAGGGCTTAGTGTTGTCTGATATCTCCCTGTAGTACAACATGGCAGAGTCAATATTTGACTCTTTCCAGGTTTTCGTCTGACTTCCCAAGGCTTTGCATGGTGCCTCTGAATTCATAGTAGCCCTTCCCACTGCCATACCATATTATGTCAAACACCGGGTTGCTCCCTCAGGAGATGATTAAGTGCTGGATTGAGAGCTACATGCATTTGTACAGTGGACCACAGTGTCCCAATTTATGAAAAAAAAATACCAAGTGCTATCAAGCTTCGAGAACGGGGAAGAAGATACTTCCCACATGATAACTAGGACATGTGATCAGAAGTGACATTATCTATCATGGACATAGTGCCATCAGAGGCACATGAGGGTTTTCATGATCCTGGCTGGGTGGCAAGGTGGTGAAATAAAAAATGGGTCTCTGTGGTGCATATTGCATGTGCATACAGCTCCTAGAAAAACTGATCCAAGTGGAGCTGAGTATCACCATTGCAGGAGCACAGCTACATCCCTGCAGCCCCTCTGGGGTTGTCTTAGCAGCACGTGGCCCCTAATAAGACCCCTCCACTGATTGTCTTGCATTTTGCCATCCATAGTTGCCCAGCCTCCACTGCCTGGTGTCCTCACCTGCAATGGCCACCTTGGGTTGGTAGCTGGAGAAGACCTTGCTGTCTGTCAGATGGGTGAGCATGGCCACTGTGTGTCCAAGCAAGATCCCCATACCCAGCATCATCAGCAGCATGAAGAAGTAGAGAACTGACCACAGCTGGGACACTTCCATGCTTCTAATGGCCTCAGTGTAGACGATAAAGGCCAGGCCCATGCCCTGGATAGCCTGCAGATGATTAATAGACACCAGATACTCGTGTGAGTCAGAGGGGACAAGAGTGGAACACCATAGTTCGGACGTGCAAGGTCTCTCCTCCATGTGTTGCTGCACACTTCCAGGTGTGTAACTGTAACACCAAAAATAAAAACCCAGAGACAGATATTGGGGTTCAAGCATCAAGCTGAAGGTCAGAGCAGCAAAGCAGCCAAGACACTAGCCCTTACTTCTACCTCAGTCTAAAAGGGGGTGATCCTGTCCCTGCAAGATCTCTAGCAAACCTCAGAATGCTGCCTCTCCTCAGGGTGCCTAGAGACCAAATCTCACAATGCAGCCTGAGACATTGGGTTTCTGTTTTTTATATGCCTCTCTAGAGCTGGGATTAAAGGCATGAGCTCTGGTAATCTTATAGACTGATTCACTCTAGTGTATCCCTGGGAGGTTTCAAACTCACAGAAATCCACCCAAAGCGTGTGCCACCACTGCCTGGCCAGCTGGTATGGATGCTGGGATTAAAGGTATGTGTCACCTTTGCCTGATTGCAATAGCTTTTGACTGGCTTTGCTTTTTGAATCCTCGGGCAAGCTTTGACAAATCATACATAATACATCACCACATATAAATTTCTGGACTTTCAGATCTGGGCTCTCACTCGAGATAGTAGACCATTGGGTGAGTGCCTTGAAGTTTTGTAGCCCGCTGTCACTTCCTGTCTATTCTTGGCTTCCTTGCCCATCAATAGTTAGAGTCTTAGGCTCATGAGTCTATTGTCATGAATTGTACAATCCTTCTCCACCATGATAGATTGTACCTCTCACTCAGGAGAGCAAAATAAGTACCTCCCCTCATGACCGCGTTAGGTATTTGGTTATAGCAACACAATTTTGTATTGAACGATACATAAATGTAAATAAGCTCAGTGGAGTAAGCACAGTGGGAATAGTAGGCTTCAGAAACAGATAAGTATAACATGACTCTGAGATTTTTAACTGAATATTAGATATCACACAACAATTATTTCACTATTATTAGCAGGAGCCATCAATTCTAAACAATGTCCGTGTTAAAATACTCCCTATTGGGCTACTCTGATCTCACTTTCCTGCCCCTGACTACCACTGAAAGCAACACATCAAAGACAATTGGAATCAATGACTTAGAAACAACAATAGTGTTTTCAATGATTAACATAATTATTGGTTTAAATGGTCACTGTAATGTTAATATTGGATTAGTTATGGCTGAAGAGAGAAGGAGTAGACAGGGAGTTATTTCTCATGGTAATTGTATTCAATCAAATGTAGTTCGACCGAAATATGCAAAAATTAGACTAATGGTGTCTGTATACACTGTGAACCTTATTCTATCTTCATGTGTAATGGACTTCAATCGTAGAACAAGCTGCTGAATCTCAGATAATCACATCAGCTAGCCTGTGCGTGCCAGGTAGCCAACTGCTTGAAACAAGGTTCAAAAAAGCAAATACGAGTTTTACCCAACGAGCACTCTGTATACATCATTGCCATTTTCTTTTCAAAATTTTATTTTATATGCATTGGTGTTTGGCTTGCATGCATGTGTGTGCGTGTGTGTGTGTGTGTGTGTGTGTGTGTTGTGTATGTGTGTGAGACAGACAGACAGAGAGACACACACACACACACACACACACACACACACACAGAGAGAGAGAGAGAGAGAGAGAGAGAGAGAAATCCTCTGAAGGTTGAGTTAAAGGTAGTTGTAGCATGCCATGTGGGTGCTGAGAATAGAACCCATGTCCTCTGGAAAAGCAGCTAGTTTTCTGAACCACTGAGCCTCATGTCCACTTTCTATACATTATTTTCTTTTCTTTTGGTATCCTGCACATGTTAGGGTAGAACATGTTTAATTTCATTTTGCCCAGTATGTTTTCTAACTATAGAGTCAAGCCAATTAAGGTCTATGAGAGTAATTCTGACTTACCTGTCTCTCTCCATGCCCTCCTCCTCCCTCCACCCCTCCCCTTTGGAGTTAGCTGGCTGAGGCAGAGCAAGGAGACTTCTGTTACTGTCAGCCACTAGGTGGTGCTGCTGCCTCCTGAATGAGCCAAAGCTTCCTCCTGTCTGCTGTTTGGGTCACCAGCAGAAGTGCAAGATTCCCCGAGTTCCTACCTCCTCCCCATTGCTTTACATCACTTCTAGGATATATCTGTGTCCCTTCTTCAGTCACCCCAAGAGCTGAGGTCCTGGCCTCTCTTTGACTTTATTCTAATCTGAAACATCCACTTCCTGGCCTGTCCCGTTCTCCCTGAAAACTGGCATTTTTTTTTCTAGATGACCATTTAAACTTCTTAACCTTGGGTGATCCAGAAACTGGTCACCATATCTTTAAAAGCTTGAAAATGTCATAAGCTGAGGGAGTGCATAAGAGTAGAGGATAAAATAAGTCAGTTTGGAAATGCCACAAATTATAAGCCTTTTCTTTGGTTCACAAACCTTTTCATGGCTGAATACTTGCGAGGGTTGTGGGAAAGGGGGAGCCACCATTCTCAATACCTAACTTACTGGAGATGACTCAGTATGTCATGGGACCCTGGCTCTTCTTAAAGAGACAGAGGGGAGTGTTTCTCAATGGACAGCCTGCCGTTTAGAGCGTCATGGCTGGTTTTTACCTAAACCAAAACCATCAGAAAAATCTAAGGTAGAGGAAGGCATGGCACAGCTCTTTGACCCAGATCACACCCAAACAACCTCTGAATCCCCTTATATGACCTCACTCAACAGGGCTGGGTGAGTGGAGGGCATGAGTTTCCCCAGGGTTCCTTGTTGCTGCTGATGCTACTGCTGGTGCTTGGCAGAAAATTGGAAATCCAAACACCCCACCTGTGGTTCTCAGCATGTAGTCCAAGAACACCAAGGAATGTCTGAGATGTTGGACTTCAACCCAGGCCCCCTCGCTTAAAACATCTTCAGGCACTCGTCCAGTTTTCACAAGATACCCCTATGATATGATAACGCCCAGGCTTGGAGGCTGCCCTAATTAGGAATATCGGCCCCAGAAATATATCCCATCACCGGGGAGGTAAAACATATCCCAGTGCTGGCCAGGGCAACAAGGTAAAAATACTGACATGTCCATGGGCTGTCTTTTCAAACTGGACTCCAGTCAGGTTTCTTGAAAAGCTCTGATGGTGGAAGATCACAGAATCTAGTCCTGGAGACTGAGTCCCATCCCAGAAAGCCACAAATAGAGCAGGGCTAGCAGGCAAACACACCAGGATACAACATGGGAAAGGAAAAAAAAAAGGAAACGTTTAGAAAAAGAAACAGTTGGATACAGGTAAACTGAGGAAGTAAGTGATAGCTGAGATCAGAGGGCAGAGACTAAACTGCCAATTCTGGTATCTAAAACTGAAATGCGCATAGAGGAAAGATGATTTTCTTCTGGATGTTTCCCTACAGATTCTCTGCCCTCTATAGCAGGCAGGTTCTGGAGTCTCCTTACCTCTTTAGCCCATACACTTAGCACACAGCTAGGATCTCCACCACCATGCGGAGCAGCAGGGACAGCGTGCCTGCAGAGTCATTGAAGATGTCAAACCAGTATTTCCCAGCCTCTATGGTGAACTCTATGCCGATGGCACAGTTGATGTGGCACACCTGACCAGGAGCACCAGATTGCAGCTCATCTTTCTGAGACTCCCTGAGTCATCCCACATTAGATGTCAACAAGAGCCATAGATACCTAGGTTTGCTGTGGAGGGCGAGTCCCCACATCAGATTTAAGAGCTGCTTTGCAGGGGATTTCATAGCAGGAAAAAAACAACAACAGTTAGGGTGTTGCACTTTAGGGGACATCATAATGGCTGAAAGTCTAGGAATGCTGAACATACCAAAACATAGCCCTTGAGACTGTGAGAATTGGACTGAAATGTGGTGTGGGGTCCTAGAGAAGGATTGGTTTGGGAGGAAATTACAATTTACATAGCTGCTATCACTTGCTTGGGTCTGGTCATCAACCTTAGCAGATTAAGCCTCCATAGTAGTAGTCAGGGATCCCTTGTGTACCGGGATGCCAGGGCTTAGTGTTGTCTGATATCTCCCTGTAGTACAACATGGCAGAGTCAATATTTGACTCTTTCCAGGTTTTCGTCTGACTTCCCAAGGCTTTGCATGGTGCCTCTGAATTCATAGTAGCCCTTCCCACTGCCATACCATATTATGTCAAACACCGGGTTGCTCCCTCAGGAGATGATTAAGTGCTGGATTGAGAGCTACATGCATTTGTACAGTGGACCACAGTGTCCCAATTTATGAAAAAAAAAAAAAATGCCAAGTGCTATCAAGCTTCGAGAACGGGGAAGAAGATACTTCCCACATGATAACTAGGACATGTGATCAGAAGTGACATTATCTATCATGGACATAGTGCCATCAGAGGCACATGAGGGTTTTCATGATCCTGGCTGGGTGGCAAGGTGGTGAAATAAAAAATGGGTCTCTGTGGTGCATATTGCATGTGCACACAGCTCCTAGAAAAACTGATCCAAGTGGAGCTGAGTATCACCATTGCAGGAGCACAGCTACATCCCTGCAGCCCCTCTGGGGTTGTCTTAGCAGCACGTGGCCCCTAATAAGACCCCTCCACTGATTGTCTTGCATTTTGCCATCCATAGTTGCCCAGGCTCCACTGCCTGGTGTCCTCACCTGCAATGGCCACCTTGGGTTGGTAGCTGGAGAAGACCTTGCTGTCTGTCAGATGGGTGAGCATGGCCACTGTGTGTCCAAGCAAGATCCCCATACCCAGCATCATCAGCAGCATGAAGAAGTAGAGAACTGACCACAGCTGGGACACTTCCATGCTTCTAATGGCCTCAGTGTAGACGATAAAGGCCAGGCCCATGCCCTGGACAGCCTGCAGATGATTAATAGACACCAGATACTCGTGTGAGTCAGAGGGGACAAGAGTGGAACACCATAGTTCGGACGTGCAAGGTCTCTCCTCCATGTGTTGCTGCACACTTCCAGGTGTGTAACTGTAACACCAAAAATAAAAGCCCAGAGACAGATATTGGGGTTCAAGCATCAAGCTGAAGGTCAGAGCAGCAAAGCAGCCAAGACACTAGCCCTTACTTCTACCTCAGTCTAAAAGGGGGTGATCCTGTCCCTGCAAGATCTCTAGCAAACCTCAGAATGCTGCCTCTCCTCAGGGTGCCTAGAGACCAAATCTCACAATGCAGCCTGAGACATTGGGTTTCTGTTTTTTATATGCCTCTCTAGAGCTGGGATTAAAGGCATGAGCTCTGGTAATCTTATAGACTGATTCACTCTAGTGTATCCCTGGGAGGTTTCAAACTCACAGAAATCCACCCAAAGCTTGTGCCACCACTGCCTGGCCAGCTGGTATGGATGCTGGGATTAAAGGTATGTGTCACCTTTGCCTGATTGCAATAGCTTTTGACTGGCTTTGCTTTTTGAATCCTCGGGCAAGCTTTGACAAATCATACATAATACATCACCACATATACATTTCTGGACTTTCAGATCTGGGCTCTCACTCGAGATAGTAGACCATTGGGTGAGTGCCTTGAAGTTTTGTAGCCCGCTGTCACTTCCTGTCTGTTCTTGGCTTCCTTGCCCATCAATAGTTAGAGTCTTAGGCTCATGAGTCTATTGTCATGAATGGTACAATCCTTCTCCACCATGATAGATTGTACCTCTCACTCAGGAGAGCAAAATAAGTACCTCCCTCATGACCGCGTTAGGTATTTGGTTATAGCAACACAATTTTGTATTGAACGATACATAAATGTAAATAAGCTCAGTGGAGTAAGCACAGTGGGAATAGTAGGCTTCAGAAACAGATAAGTATAACATGACTCTGAGATTTTTAACTGAATATTAGATATCACACAACAATTATTTCACTATTATTAGCAGGAGCCATCAATTCTAAACAATGTCCGTGTTAAAATACTCCCTATTGGGGTACTCTGATCTCACTTTCCTGCCCCTGACTACCACCGAAAGCAACACATCAAAGACAATTGGAATCAATGACTTAGAAACAACAATAGTGTTTTCAATGATTAACATAATTATTGGTTTAAATGGTCACTGTAATGTTAATATTGGATTAGTTATGGCTGAAGAGAGAAGGAGTAGACAGGGAGTTATTTCTCATGGTAATTCTATTCAATCAAATGTAGTTCGACCGAAATATGCAAAAATTAGACTAATGGTGTCTCTATACACTGTGAACCTTATTCTATCTTGATGTGTAATGGACTTCAATCGTAGAACAAGCTGCTGAATCTCAGATAATCACATCAGCTAGCCTGTGCATGCCAGGTAGCCAACTGCTTGAAACAAGGTTCAAAAAAGCAAATACAAGTTTTACCCAACGAGCACTCTGTATACATCATTGCCATTTTCTTTTCAAAATTTTATTTTATATGCATTGGTGTTTGATTGCATGCATGTGTGTGCGTGTGTGTGTGTGTGTGTGTGTGTGTATGTGTGTCTGTGTTTGTGTATGTGTGTGAGACAGACAGACAGAGAGAGAGACACACACACACACACACAGAGAGAGAGAGAGAGAGAGAGAGAGAAATCCTCTGAAGGTTGAGTTAAAGGTAGCTGTAGCATGCCATGTGGGTGCTGAGAATAGAACCCATGTCCTCTGGAAAAGCAGCTAGTTTTCTGAACCACTGAGCCTCATGTCCACTTTCTATACATTATTTTCTTTTCTTTTGGTATCCTGCACATGTTAGGGTAGAACATGTTTAATTTCATTTTGCCCAGTATGTTTTCTAACTATAGAGTCAAGCCAATTAAGGTCTATGAGAGTAATTCTGTCTTACCTGTCTCTCTCCATGCCCTCCTCCTCCCTCCACCCCCTCCCCTTTGGAGTTAGCTGGCCGAGGCAGAGCAAGGAGACTTCTGTTACTGACAGCCACTACGTGGTGCTGCTGCCTCCTGAATGAGCCAAAGTTTCCTCCTGTCTGCTGTTTGGGTCACCAGCAGAAGTGCAAGATTCCCCGAGTTCCTACCTCCTCCCCATTGCTTTACATCACTTCTAGGATATATCTGTGTCCCTTCTTCAGTCACCCCAAGAGCTGAGGTCCTGGCCTCTCTTTGACTTTATTCTAATCTGAAACATCCACTTCCTGGCCTGTCCCGTTCTCCCTGAAAACTGGCATTTCTTTTCTAGATGACCATTTAAACTTCTTAACCTTGGGTGATCCAGAAACTGGTCACCATATCTTTAAAAGCTTGAAAATGTCATAAGCTGAGGGAGTGCATAAGAGTAGAGGATAAAATAAGTCAGTTTGGAAATGCCACAAATTATAAGCCTTTTCTTTGGTTCACAAACCTTTTCATGGCTGAATACTTGCGAGGGTTGTGGGAAAGGGGGGGAGCCACCATTCTCAATACCTAACTTACTGGAGATGACTCAGTATGTCATGGGACCCTGGCTCTTCTTAAAGAGACAGAGGGGAGTGTTTCTCAATGGACAGCCTGCCGTTTAGAGCGTCATGGCTGGTTTTTACCTAAACCAAAACCATCAGAAAAATCTAAGGTAGAGGAAGGCATGGCACAGCTCTTTGACCCAGATCACACCCAAACAACCTCTGAATCCCCTTATATGACCTCACTCAACAGGGCTGGGTGAGTGGAGGGCATGAGTTTCCCCAGGGTTCCTTGTTGCTGCTGATGCTGCTGCTGGTGCTTGGCAGAAAATTGGAAATCCAAACACCCCACCAGTGGTTCTCAGCATGTAGTCCCAGAACACCAAGGAATGTCTGAGATGTTGGACTTCAACCCAGGCCCCCTCGCTTAAAACATCTTCAGGCACTCGTCCAGTTTTCACAAGATACCCCTATGATATGATAACGCCCAGGCTTGGAGGCTGCCCTAATTAGGAATATCGGCCCCAGAAATATATCCCATCACCGGGGAGGTAAAACATATCCCAGTGCTGGCCAGGGCAACAAGGTAAAAAAACTGACATGTCCATGGGCTGTCTTTTCAAACTGGACTCCAGTCAGGTTTCTTGAAAAGCTCTGGTGGTGGAAGATCACAGAATCTAGTCCTGGAGACTGAGTCCCATCCCAGAAAGCCACAAATAGAGCAGGGCTAGCAGGCAAACACACCAGGATACAACATGGGAAAGGAAAAAAAAAAGGAAACGTTTAGAAAAAGAAACAGTTGGATACAGGTAAACTGAGGAAGTAAGTGATAGCTGAGATCAGAGGGCAGAGACTAAACTGCCAATTCTGGTATCTAAAACTGAAATGCGCATAGAGGAAAGATGATTTTCTTCTGGATGTTTCCCTACAGATTCTCTGCCCTCTATAGCAGGCAGGTTCTGGAGTCTCCTTACCTCTTTAGCCCATACACTTAGCACACAGCTAGGATCTCCACCACCATGCGGAGCAGCAGGGACAGCATGCCTGCAGAGTCATTTAAGATGTCAAACCAGTATTTCCCAGCCTCTATGGTGAACTCTATGCCGATGGCACAGTTGATGTGGCACACCTGACCAGGAGCACCAGATTGCAGCTCATCTTTCTGAGACTCCCTGAGTCATCCCACATTAGATGTCAACAAGAGCCATAGATACCTAGGTTTGCTGTGGAGGGCGAGTCCCCACATCAGCTTTAAGAGCTGCTTTGCAGGGGATTTCATAGCAGGAAAAAAACAACAACAGTTAGGGTGTTGCACTTTAGGGGACATCATAATGGCTGAAAGTCTAGGAATGCTGAACATACCAAAACATAGCCCTTGAGACTGTGAGAATTGGACTGAAATGTGGTGTGGGGTCCTAGAGAAGGATTGGTTTGGGAGGAAATTACAATTTACATAGCTGCTATCACTTGCTTGGGTCTGGTCATCAACCTTAGCAGATTAAGCCTCCATAGTAGTAGTGAGGGATCCCTTGTGTACCGGGATGCCAGGGCTTAGTGTTGTCTGATATCTCCCTGTAGTACAACATGGCAGAGTCAATATTTGACTCTTTCCAGGTTTTCGTCTGACTTCCCAAGGCTTTGCATGGTGCCTCTGAATTCATAGTAGCCCTTCCCACTGCCATACCATATTATGTCAAACACCGGGTTGTTCCCTCAGGAGATGATTAAGTGCTGGATTGAGAGCTACATGCATTTGTACAGTGGACCACAGTGTCCCAATTTATGAAAAAAAAAATGCCAAGTGCTATCAAGCTTCGAGAACGGGGAAGAAGATACTTCCCACATGATAACTAGGACATGTGATCAGAAGTGACATTATCTATCATGGACATAGTGCCATCAGAGGCACATGAGGGTTTTCATGATCCTGGCTGGGTGGCAAGGTGGTGAAATAAAAAATGGGTCTCTGTGGTGCATATTGCATGTGCATACAGCTCCTAGAAAAACTGATCCAAGTGGAGCTGAGTATCACCATTGCAGGAGCACAGCTACATCCCTGCAGCCCCTCTGGGGTTGTCTTAGCAGCACGTGGCCCCTAATAAGACCCCTCCACTGATTGTCTTGCATTTTGCCATCCATAGTTGCCCAGCCTCCACTGCCTGGTGTCCTCACCTGCAATGGCCGCCTTGGGTTGGTAGCTGGAGAAGACCTTGCTGTCTGTCAGATGGGTGAGCATGGCCACTGTGTGTCCAAGCAAGATCCCCATACCCAGCATCATCAGCAGCATGAAGAAGTAGAGAACTGACCACAGCTGGGACACTTCCATGCTTCTAATGGCCTCAGTGTAGACGATAAAGGCCAGGCCCATGCCCTGGACAGCCTGCAGATGATTAATAGACACCAGATACTCGTGTGAGTCAGAGGGGACAAGAGTGGAACACCATAGTTCGGACGTGCAAGGTCTCTCCTCCATGTGTTGCTGCACACTTCCAGGTGTGTAACTGTAACACCAAAAATAAAAGCCCAGAGACAGATATTGGGGTTCAAGCATCAAGCTGAAGGTCAGAGCAGCAAAGCAGCCAAGACACTAGCCCTTACTTCTACCTCAGTCTAAAAGGGGTGATCCTGTCCCTGCAAGATCTCTAGCAAACCTCAGAATCCTGCCTCTCCTCAGGGTGCCTAGAGACCAAATCTCACAATGCAGCCTGAGACATTGGGTTTCTGTTTTTTATATGCCTCTCTAGAGCTGGGATTAAAGGCATGAGCTCTGGTAATCTTATAGACTGATTCACTCTAGTGTATCCCTGGGAGGTTTCAAACTCACAGAAATCCACCCAAAGCGTGTGCCACCACTGCCTGGCCAGCTGGTATGGATGCTGGGATTAAAGGTATGTGTCACCTTTGCCTGATTGCAATAGCTTTTGACTGGCTTTGCTTTTTGAATCCTCGGGCAAGCTTTGACAAATCATACATAATACATCACCACATATAAATTTCTGGACTTTCAGATCTGGGCTCTCACTCGAGATAGTAGACCATTGGGTGAGTGCCTTGAAGTTTTGTAGCCCGCTGTCACTTCCTGTCTGTTCTTGGCTTCCTTGCCCATCAATAGTTAGAGTCTTAGGCTCATGAGTCTATTGTCATGAATGGTACAATCCTTCTCCACCATGATAGAGTGTACCTCTCACTCAGGAGAGCAAAATAAGTACCTCCCTCATGACCGCGTTAGGTATTTGGTTATAGCAACACAATTTTGTATTGAACGATACATAAATGTAAATAAGCTCAGTGGAGTAAGCACAGTGGGAATAGTAGGCTTCAGAAACAGATAAGTATAACATGACTCTGAGATTTTTAACTGAATATTAGATATCACACAACAATTATTTCACTATTATTAGCAGGAGCCATCAATTCTAAACAATGTCCGTGTTAAAATACTCCCTATTGGGGTACTCTGATCTCACTTTCCTGCCCCTGACTACCACCGAAAGCAACACATCAAAGACAATTGGAATCAATGACTTAGAAACAACAATAGTGTTTTCAATGATTAACATAATTATTGGTTTAAATGGTCACTGTAATGTTAATATTGGATTAGTTATGGCTGAAGAGAGAAGGAGTAGACAGGGAGTTATTTCTCATGGTAATTCTATTCAATCAAATGTAGTTCGACCGAAATATGCAAAAATTAGACTAATGGTGTCTGTATACACTGTGAACCTTATTCTATCTTGATGTGTAATGGACTTCAATCGTAGAACAAGCTGCTGAATCTCAGATAATCACATCAGCTAGCCTGTGCATGCCAGGTAGCCAACTGCTTGAAACAAGGTTCAAAAAAGCAAATACAAGTTTTACCCAACGAGCACTCTGTATACATCATTGCCATTTTCTTTTCAAAATTTTATTTTATATGCATTGGTGTTTGGCTTGCATGCATGTGTGTGCGTGTGTGTGTGTGTGTGTGTGTTTGTGTATGTGTGTGAGACAGACAGACAGAGAGAGCACACACACACACACACACACACACACACACACAGAGAGAGAGAGAGAGAGAGAGAGAGAGAGAGAGAGAGAAATCCTCTGAAGGTTGAGTTAAAGGTAGCTGTAGCATGCCATGTGGGTGCTGAGAATAGAACCCATGTCCTCTGGAAAAGCAGCTAGTTTTCTGAACCACTGAGCCTCATGTCCACTTTCTATACATTATTTTCTTTTCTTTTGGTATCCTGCACATGTTAGGGTAGAACATGTTTAATTTCATTTTGCCCAGTATGTTTTCTAACTATAGAGTCAAGCCAATTAAGGTCTATGAGAGTAATTCTGTCTTACCTGTCTCTCTCCATGCCCTCCTCCTCCCTCCACCCCCTCCCCTTTGGAGTTAGCTGGCCGAGGCAGAGCAAGGAGACTTCTGTTACTGACAGCCACTACGTGGTGCTGCTGCCTCCTGAATGAGCCAAAGTTTCCTCCTGTCTGCTGTTTGGGTCACCAGCAGAAGTGCAAGATTCCCCGAGTTCCTACCTCCTCCCCATTGCTTTACATCACTTCTAGGATATATCTGTGTCCCTTCTTCAGTCACCCCAAGAGCTGAGGTCCTGGCCTCTCTTTGACTTTATTCTAATCTGAAACATCCACTTCCTGGCCTGTCCCGTTCTCCCTGAAAACTGGCATTTCTTTTCTAGATGACCATTTAAACTTCTTAACCTTGGGTGATCCAGAAACTGGTCACCATATCTTTAAAAGCTTGAAAATGTCATAAGCTGAGGGAGTGCATAAGAGTAGAGGATAAAATAAGTCAGTTTGGAAATGCCACAAATTATCAGCCTTTTCTTTGGTTCACAAACCTTTTCATGGCTGAATACTTGCGAGGGTTGTGGGAAAGGGGGGAGCCACCATTCTCAATACCTAACTTACTGGAGATGACTCAGTATGTCATGGGACCCTGGCTCTTCTTAAAGAGACAGGGGGAGTGTTTCTCAATGGACAGCCTGCCGTTTAGAGCGTCATGGCTGGTTTTTACCTAAACCAAAACCATCAGAAAAATCTAAGGTAGAGGAAGGCATGGCACAGCTCTTTGACCCAGATCACACCCAAACAACCTCTGAATCCCCTTATATGACCTCACTCAACAGGGCTGGGTGAGTGGAGGGCATGAGTTTCCCCAGGGTTCCTTGTTGCTGCTGATGCTGCTGCTGGTGCTTGGCAGAAAATTGGAAATCCAAACACCCCACCAGTGGTTCTCAGCATGTAGTCCCAGAACACCAAGGAATGTCTGAGATGTTGGACTTCAACCCAGGCCCCCTCGCTTAAAACATCTTCAGGCACTCGTCCAGTTTTCACAAGATACCCCTATGATATGATAACGCCCAGGCTTGGAGGCTGCCCTAATTAGGAATATCGGCCCCAGAAATATATCCCATCACCGGGGAGGTAAAACATATCCCAGTGCTGGCCAGGGCAACAAGGTAAAAAACCTGACATGTCCATGGGCTGTCTTTTCAAACTGGACTCCAGTCAGGTTTCTTGAAAAGCTCTGGTGGTGGAAGATCACAGAATCTAGTCCTGGAGACTGAGTCCCATCCCAGAAAGCCACAAATAGAGCAGGGCTAGCAGGCAAACACACCAGGATACAACATGGGAAAGGAAAAAAAAAAGGAAACGTTTAGAAAAAGAAACAGTTGGATACAGGTAAACTGAGGAAGTAAGTGATAGCTGAGATCAGAGGGCAGAGACTAAACTGCCAATTCTGGTATCTAAAACTGAAATGCGCATAGAGGAAAGATGATTTTCTTCTGGATGTTTCCCTACAGATTCTCTGCCCTCTATAGCAGGCAGGTTCTGGAGTCTCCTTACCTCTTTAGCCCATACACTTAGCACACAGCTAGGATCTCCACCACCATGCGGAGCAGCAGGGACAGCGTGCCTGCAGAGTCATTGAAGATGTCAAACCAGTATTTCCCAGCCTCTATGGTGAACTCTATGCCGATGGCACAGTTGATGTGGCACACCTGACCAGGAGCACCAGATTGCAGCTCATCTTTCTGAGACTCCCTGAGTCATCCCACATTAGATGTCAACAAGAGCCATAGATACCTAGGTTTGCTGTGGAGGGCGAGTCCCCACATCAGCTTTAAGAGCTGCTTTGCAGGGGATTTCATAGCAGGAAAAAAAACAACAGTTAGGGTGTTGCACTTTAGGGGACATCATAATGGCTGAAAGTCTAGGAATGCTGAACATACCAAAACATAGCCCTTGAGATTGTGAGAATTGGACTGAAATGTGGTGTGGTGTCCTAGAGAAGGATTGGTTTGGCAGGAAATTACAGTTTACATAGCTGCTATCACTTGCTTGGGTCTGGTCATCAACCTTAGCAGATTAAGCCTCCATAGTAGTAGTCAGGGATCCCTTGTGTACCGGGATGCCAGGGCTTAGTGTTGTCTGATATCTCCCTGTAGTACAACATGGCAGAGTCAATATTTGACTCTTTCCAGGTTTTCGTCTGACTTCCCAAGGCTTTGCATGGTGCCTCTGAATTCATAGTAGCCCTTCCCACTGCCATACCATATTATGTCAAACACCGGGTTGCTCCCTCAGGAGATGATTAAGTGCTGGATTGAGAGCTACATGCATTTGTACAGTGGACCACAGTGTCCCAATTTATGAAAAAAAAATGCCAAGTGCTATCAAGCTTCGAGAACGGGGAAGAAGATACTTCCCACATGATAACTAGGACATGTGATCAGAAGTGACATTATCTATCATGGACATAGTGCCATCAGAGGCACATGAGGGTTTTCATGATCCTGGCTGGGTGGCAAGGTGGTGAAATAAAAAATGGGTCTCTGTGGTGCATATTGCATGTGCATACAGCTCCTAGAAAAACTGATCCAAGTGGAGCTGAGTATCACCATTGCAGGAGCACAGCTACATCCCTGCAGCCCCTCTGGGGTTGTCTTAGCAGCACGTGGCCCCTAATAAGACCCCTCCACTGATTGTCTTGCATTTTGCCATCCATAGTTGCCCAGCCTCCACTGCCTGGTGTCCTCACCTGCAATGGCCGCCTTGGGTTTGTAGCTGGAGAAGACCTTGCTGTCTGTCAGATGGGTGAGCATGGCCACTGTGTGTCCAAGCAAGATCCCCATACCCAGCATCATCAGCAGCATGAAGAAGTAGAGAACTGACCACAGCTGGGACACTTCCATGCTTCTAATGGCCTCAGTGTAGACGATAAAGGCCAGGCCCATGCCCTGGACAGCCTGCAGATGATTAATAGACACCAGATACTCGTGTGAGTCAGAGGGGACAAGAGTGGAACACCATAGTTCGGACGTGCAAGGTCTCTCCTCCATGTGTTGCTGCACACTTCCAGGTGTGTAACTGTAACACCAAAAATAAAAGCCCAGAGACAGATATTGGGGTTCAAGCATCAAGCTGAAGGTCAGAGCAGCAAAGCAGCCAAGACACTAGCCCTTACTTCTACCTCAGTCTAAAAGGGGGTGATCCTGTCCCTGCAAGATCTCTAGCAAACCTCAGAATGCTGCCTCTCCTCAGGGTGCCTAGAGACCAAATCTCACAATGCAGCCTGAGACATTGGGTTTCTGTTTTTTATATGCCTCTCTAGAGCTGGGATTAAAGGCATGAGCTCTGGTAATCTTATAGACTGATTCACTCTAGTGTATCCCTGGGAGGTTTCAAACTCACAGAAATCCACCCAAAGCGTGTGCCACCACTGCCTGGCCAGCTGGTATGGATGCTGGGATTAAAGGTATGTGTCACCTTTGCCTGATTGCAATAGCTTTTGACTGGCTTTGCTTTTTGAATCCTCGGGCAAGCTTTGACAAATCATACATAATACATCACCACATATACATTTCTGGACTTTCAGATCTGGGCTCTCACTCGAGATAGTAGACCATTGGGTGAGTGCCTTGAAGTTTTGTAGCCCGCTGTCACTTCCTGTCTGTTCTTGGCTTCCTTGCCCATCAATAGTTAGAGTCTTAGGCTCATGAGTCTATTGTCATGAATGGTACAATCCTTCTCCACCATGATAGAGTGTACCTCTCACTCAGGAGAGCAAAATAAGTACCTCCCTCATGACCGCGTTAGGTATTTGGTTATAGCAACACAATTTTGTATTGAACGATACATAAATGTAAATAAGCTCAGTGGAGTAAGCACAGTGGGAATAGTAGGCTTCAGAAACAGATAAGTATAACATGACTCTGAGATTTTTAACTGAATATTAGATATCACACAACAATTATTTCACTATTATTAGCAGGAGCCATCAATTCTAAACAATGTCCGTGTTAAAATACTCCCTATTGGGGTACTCTGATCTCACTTTCCTGCCCCTGACTACCACCGAAAGCAACACATCAAAGACAATTGGAATCAATGACTTAGAAACAACAATAGTGTTTTCAATGATTAACATAATTATTGGTTTAAATGGTCACTGTAATGTTAATATTGGATTAGTTATGGCTGAAGAGAGAAGGAGTAGACAGGGAGTTATTTCTCATGGTAATTCTATTCAATCAAATGTAGTTCGACCGAAATATGCAAAAATTAGACTAATGGTGTCTGTATACACTGTGAACCTTATTCTATCTTGATGTGTAATGGACTTCAATCGTAGAACAAGCTGCTGAATCTCAGATAATCACATCAGCTAGCCTGTGCATGCCAGGTAGCCAACTGCTTGAAACAAGGTTCAAAAAAGCAAATACAAGTTTTACCCAACGAGCACTCTGTATACATCATTGCCATTTTCTTTTCAAAATTTTATTTTATATGCATTGGTGTTTGGCTTGCATGCATGTGTGTGCGTGTGTGTGTGTGTGTGTGTGTGTTTGTGTATGTGTGTGAGACAGATAGACAGAGAGAGACACACACACACACACACACACACACACACACACACACAGAGAGAGAGAGAGAGAGAGAGAGAGAGAGAGAGAGAGAGAAATCCTCTGAAGGTTGAGTTAAAGGTAGCTGTAGCATGCCATGTGGGTGCTGAGAATAGAACCCATGTCCTCTGGAAAAGCAGCTAGTTTTCTGAACCACTGAGCCTCATGTCCACTTTCTATACATTATTTTCTTTTCTTTTGGTATCCTGCACATGTTAGGGTAGAACATGTTTAATTTCATTTTGCCCAGTATGTTTTCTAACTATAGAGTCAAGCCAATTAAGGTCTATGAGAGTAATTCTGTCTTACCTGTCTCTCTCCATGCCCTCCTCCTCCCTCCACCCCCTCCCCTTTGGAGTTAGCTGGCCGAGGCAGAGCAAGGAGACTTCTGTTACTGACAGCCACTACGTGGTGCTGCTGCCTCCTGAATGAGCCAAAGTTTCCTCCTGTCTGCTGTTTGGGTCACCAGCAGAAGTGCAAGATTCCCCGAGTTCCTACCTCCTCCCCATTGCTTTACATCACTTCTAGGATATATCTGTGTCCCTTCTTCAGTCACCCCAAGAGCTGAGGTCCTGGCCTCTCTTTGACTTTATTCTAATCTGAAACATCCACTTCCTGGCCTGTCCCGTTCTCCCTGAAAACTGGCATTTCTTTTCTAGATGACCATTTAAACTTCTTAACCTTGGGTGATCCAGAAACTGGTCACCATATCTTTAAAAGCTTGAAAATGTCATAAGCTGAGGGAGTGCATAAGAGTAGAGGATAAAATAAGTCAGTTTGGAAATGCCACAAATTATCAGCCTTTTCTTTGGTTCACAAACCTTTTCATGGCTGAATACTTGCGAGGGTTGTGGGAAAGGGGGGAGCCACCATTCTCAATACCTAACTTACTGGAGATGACTCAGTATGTCATGGGACCCTGGCTCTTCTTAAAGAGACAGAGGGGAGTGTTTCTCAATGGACAGCCTGCCGTTTAGAGCGTCATGGCTGGTTTTTACCTAAACCAAAACCATCAGAAAAATCTAAGGTAGAGGAAGGCATGGCACAGCTCTTTGACCCAGATCACACCCAAACAACCTCTGAATCCCCTTATATGACCTCACTCAACAGGGCTGGGTGAGTGGAGGGCATGAGTTTCCCCAGGGTTCCTTGTTGCTGCTGATGCTGCTGCTGGTGCTTGGCAGAAAATTGGAAATCCAAACACCCCACCAGTGGTTCTCAGCATGTAGTCCCAGAACACCAAGGAATGTCTGAGATGTTGGACTTCAACCCAGGCCCCCTCGCTTAAAACATCTTCAGGCACTCGTCCAGTTTTCACAAGATACCCCTATGATATGATAACGCCCAGGCTTGGAGGCTGCCCTAATTAGGAATATCGGCCCCAGAAATATATCCCATCACCGGGGAGGTAAAACATATCCCAGTGCTGGCCAGGGCAACAAGGTAAAAAACCTGACATGTCCATGGGCTGTCTTTTCAAACTGGACTCCAGTCAGGTTTCTTGAAAAGCTCTGGTGGTGGAAGATCACAGAATCTAGTCCTGGAGACTGAGTCCCATCCCAGAAAGCCACAAATAGAGCAGGGCTAGCAGGCAAACACACCAGGATACAACATGGGAAAGGAAAAAAAAAAGGAAACGTTTAGAAAAAGAAACAGTTGGATACAGGTAAACTGAGGAAGTAAGTGATAGCTGAGATCAGAGGGCAGAGACTAAACTGCCAATTCTGGTATCTAAAACTGAAATGCGCATAGAGGAAAGATGATTTTCTTCTGGATGTTTCCCTACAGATTCTCTGCCCTCTATAGCAGGCAGGTTCTGGAGTCTCCTTACCTCTTTAGCCCATACACTTAGCACACAGCTAGGATCTCCACCACCATGCGGAGCAGCAGGGACAGCGTGCCTGCAGAGTCATTGAAGATGTCAAACCAGTATTTCCCAGCCTCTATGGTGAACTCTATGCCGATGGCACAGTTGATGTGGCACACCTGACCAGGAGCACCAGATTGCAGCTCATCTTTCTGAGACTCCCTGAGTCATCCCACATTAGATGTCAACAAGAGCCATAGATACCTAGGTTTGCTGTGGAGGGCGAGTCCCCACATCAGCTTTAAGAGCTGCTTTGCAGGGGATTTCATAGCAGGAAAAAAAACAACAGTTAGGGTGTTGCACTTTAGGGGACATCATAATGGCTGAAAGTCTAGGAATGCTGAACATACCAAAACATAGCCCTTGAGATTGTGAGAATTGGACTGAAATGTGGTGTGGTGTCCTAGAGAAGGATTGGTTTGGCAGGAAATTACAGTTTACATAGCTGCTATCACTTGCTTGGGTCTGGTCATCAACCTTAGCAGATTAAGCCTCCATAGTAGTAGTCAGGGATCCCTTGTGTACCGGGATGCCAGGGCTTAGTGTTGTCTGATATCTCCCTGTAGTACAACATGGCAGAGTCAATATTTGACTCTTTCCAGGTTTTCGTCTGACTTCCCAAGGCTTTGCATGGTGCCTCTGAATTCATAGTAGCCCTTCCCACTGCCATACCATATTATGTCAAACACCGGGTTGCTCCCTCAGGAGATGATTAAGTGCTGGATTGAGAGCTACATGCATTTGTACAGTGGACCACAGTGTCCCAATTTATGAAAAAAAAAATGCCAAGTGCTATCAAGCTTCGAGAACGGGGAAGAAGATACTTCCCACATGATAACTAGGACATGTGATCAGAAGTGACATTATCTATCATGGACATAGTGCCATCAGAGGCACATGAGGGTTTTCATGATCCTGGCTGGGTGGCAAGGTGGTGAAATAAAAAATGGGTCTCTGTGGTGCATATTGCATGTGCATACAGCTCCTAGAAAAACTGATCCAAGTGGAGCTGAGTATCACCATTGCAGGAGCACAGCTACATCCCTGCAGCCCCTCTGGGGTTGTCTTAGCAGCACGTGGCCCCTAATAAGACCCCTCCACTGATTGTCTTGCATTTTGCCATCCATAGTTGCCCAGCCTCCACTGCCTGGTGTCCTCACCTGCAATGGCCGCCTTGGGTTTGTAGCTGGAGAAGACCTTGCTGTCTGTCAGATGGGTGAGCATGGCCACTGTGTGTCCAAGCAAGATCCCCATACCCAGCATCATCAGCAGCATGAAGAAGTAGAGAACTGACCACAGCTGGGACACTTCCATGCTTCTAATGGCCTCAGTGTAGACGATAAAGGCCAGGCCCATGCCCTGGACAGCCTGCAGATGATTAATAGACACCAGATACTCGTGTGAGTCAGAGGGGACAAGAGTGGAACACCATAGTTCGGACGTGCAAGGTCTCTCCTCCATGTGTTGCTGCACACTTCCAGGTGTGTAACTGTAACACCAAAAATAAAAGCCCAGAGACAGATATTGGGGTTCAAGCATCAAGCTGAAGGTCAGAGCAGCAAAGCAGCCAAGACACTAGCCCTTACTTCTACCTCAGTCTAAAAGGGGGTGATCCTGTCCCTGCAAGATCTCTAGCAAACCTCAGAATGCTGCCTCTCCTCAGGGTGCCTAGAGACCAAATCTCACAATGCAGCCTGAGACATTGGGTTTCTGTTTTTTATATGCCTCTCTAGAGCTGGGATTAAAGGCATGAGCTCTGGTAATCTTATAGACTGATTCACTCTAGTGTATCCCTGGGAGGTTTCAAACTCACAGAAATCCACCCAAAGCGTGTGCCACCACTGCCTGGCCAGCTGGTATGGATGCTGGGATTAAAGGTATGTGTCACCTTTGCCTGATTGCAATAGCTTTTGACTGGCTTTGCTTTTTGAATCCTCGGGCAAGCTTTGACAAATCATACATAATACATCACCACATATACATTTCTGGACTTTCAGATCTGGGCTCTCACTCGAGATAGTAGACCATTGGGTGAGTGCCTTGAAGTTTTGTAGCCCGCTGTCACTTCCTGTCTGTTCTTGGCTTCCTTGCCCATCAATAGTTAGAGTCTTAGGCTCATGAGTCTATTGTCATGAATTGTACAATCCTTCTCCACCATGATAGAGTGTACCTCTCACTCAGGAGAGCAAAATAAGTACCTCCCTCATGACCGCGTTAGGTATTTGGTTATAGCAACACAATTTTGTATTGAACGATACATAAATGTAAATAAGCTCAGTGGAGTAAGCACAGTGGGAATAGTAGGCTTCAGAAACAGATAAGTATAACATGACTCTGAGATTTTTAACTGAATATTAGATATCACACAACAATTATTTCACTATTATTAGCAGGAGCCATCAATTCTAAACAATGTCCGTGTTAAAATACTCCCTATTGGGGTACTCTGATCTCACTTTCCTGCCCCTGACTACCACCGAAAGCAACACATCAAAGACAATTGGAATCAATGACTTAGAAACAACAATAGTGTTTTCAATGATTAACATAATTATTGGTTTAAATGGTCACTGTAATGTTAATATTGGATTAGTTATGGCTGAAGAGAGAAGGAGTAGACAGGGAGTTATTTCTCATGGTAATTCTATTCAATCAAATGTAGTTCGACCGAAATATGCAAAAATTAGACTAATGGTGTCTGTATACACTGTGAACCTTATTCTATCTTGATGTGTAATGGACTTCAATCGTAGAACAAGCTGCTGAATCTCAGATAATCACATCAGCTAGCCTGTGCGTGCCAGGTAGCCAACTGCTTGAAACAAGGTTCAAAAAAAGCAAATACGAGTTTTACCCAACGAGCACTCTGTATACATCAATGCCATTTTCTTTTCAAAATTTTATTTTATATGCATTGGTGTTTTGCTTGCATGCATGTGTGTGCGTGCGTGTGTGTGTGTGTGTGTGTGTGTGTGTGTGTGTTTGTGTATGTGTGTGAGACAGACAGACAGAGAGAGAGACACACACACACACACACACAGAGAGAGAGAGAGAGAGAGAGAGAGAGAGAGAGAGAGAAATCCTCTGAAGGTTGAGTTAAAGGTAGCTGTAGCATGCCATGTGGGTGCTGAGAATAGAACCCATGTCCTCTGGAAAAGCAGCTAGTTTTCTGAACCACTGAGCCTCATGTCCACTTTCTATACATTATTTTCTTTTCTTTTGGTATCCTGCACATGTTAGGGTAGAACATGTTTAATTTCATTTTGCTCAGTATGTTTTCTAACTATAGAGTCAAGCCAATTAAGGTCTATGAGAGTAATTCTGTCTTACCTGTCTCTCTCCATGCCCTCCTCCTCCCTCCACCCCCTCCCTTTTGTAGTTAGCTGGCCGAGGCAGAGCAAGGAGACTTCTGTTACTGACAGCCACTAGGTGGTGCTGCTGCCTCCTGAATGAGCCAAAGTTTCCTCCCTGTCTGCTGTTTGGGTCACCAGCAGAAGTGCAAGATTCCCCGAGTTCCTACCTCCTCCCCATTGCTTTACATCACTTCTAGGATATATCTGTGTCCCTTCTTCAGTCACCCCAAGAGCTGAGGTCCTGGCCTCTCTTTGACTTTATTCTAATCTGAAACATCCACTTCCTGGCCTGTCCCGTTCTCCCTGAAAACTGGCATTTTTTTTTCTAGATGACCATTTAAACTTCTTAACCTTGGGTGATCCAGAAACTGGTCACCATATCTTTAAAAGCTTGAAAATGTCATAAGCTGAGGGAGTGCATAAGAGTAGAGGATAAAATAAGTCAGTTTGGAAATGCCACAAATTATAAGCCTTTTCTTTGGTTCACAAACCTTTTCATGGCTGAATACTTGCGAGGGTTGTGGGAAAGGGGGGAGCCACCATTCTCAATACCTAACTTACTGGAGATGACTCAGTATGTCATGGGACCCTGGCTCTTCTTAAAGAGACAGAGGGGAGTGTTTCTCAATGGACAGCCTGCCGTTTAGAGCGTCATGGCTGGTTTTTACCTAAACCAAAACCATCAGAAAAATCTAAGGTAGAGGAAGGCATGGCACAGCTCTTTGACCCAGATCACACCCAAACAACCTCTGAATCCCCTTATATGACCTCACTCAACAGAGCTGGGTGAGTGGAGGGCATGAGTTTCCCCAGGGTTCCTTGTTGCTGCTGCTGCTGCTGCTGGTGCTTGGCAGAAAATTGGAAATCCAAACACCCCACCAGTGGTTCTCAGCATGTAGTCCCAGAACACCAAGGAATGTCTGAGATGTTGGACTTCAACCCAGGCCCCCTCGCTTAAAACATCTTCAGGCACTCGTCCAGTTTTCACAAGATACCCCTATGATATGATAACGCCCAGGCTTGGAGGCTGCCCTAATTAGGAATATCGGCCCCAGAAATATATCCCATCACCGGGGAGGTAAAACATATCCCAGTGCTGGCCAGGGCAACAAGGTAAAAAAACTGACATGTCCATGGGCTGTCTTTTCAAACTGTACTCCAGTCAGGTTTCTTGAAAAGCTCTGGTGGTGGAAGATCACAGAATCTAGTCCTGGAGACTGAGTCCCATCCCAGAAAGCCACAAATAGAGCAGGGCTAGCAGGCAAACACACCAGGATACAACATGGGAAAGGAAAAAAAAAAGGAAACGTTTAGAAAAAGAAACAGTTGGATACAGGTAAACTGAGGAAGTAAGTGATAGCTGAGATCAGAGGGCAGAGACTAAACTGCCAATTCTGGTATCTAAAACTGAAATGCGCATAGAGGAAAGATGATTTTCTTCTGGATGTTTCCCTACAGATTCTCTGCCCTCTATAGCAGGCAGGTTCTGGAGTCTCCTTACCTCTTTAGCCCATACACTTAGCACACAGCTAGGATCTCCACCACCATGCGGAGCAGCAGGGACAGCGTGCCTGCAGAGTCATTGAAGATGTCAAACCAGTATTTCCCAGCCTCTATGGTGAACTCTATGCCGATGGCACAGTTGATGTGGCACACCTGACCAGGAGCACCAGATTGCAGCTCATCTTTCTGAGACTCCCTGAGTCATCCCACATTAGATGTCAACAAGAGCCATAGATACCTAGGTTTGCTGTGGAGGGCGAGTCCCCACATCAGCTTTAAGAGCTGCTTTGCAGGGGATTTCATAGCAGGAAAAAAAACAACAGTTAGGGTGTTGCACTTTAGGGGACATCATAATGGCTGAAAGTCTAGGAATGCTGAACATACCAAAACATAGCCCTTGAGATTGTGAGAATTGGACTGAAATGTGGTGTGGGGTCCTAGAGAAGGATTGGTTTGGCAGGAAATTACAATTTACATAGCTGCTATCACTTGCTTGGGTCTGGTCATCAACCTTAGCAGATTAAGCCTCCATAGTAGTAGTCAGGGATCCCTTGTGTACCGGGATGCCAGGGCTTAGTGTTGTCTGATATCTCCCTGTAGTACAACATGGCAGAGTCAATATTTGACTCTTTCCAGGTTTTCGTCTGACTTCCCAAGGCTTTGCATGGTGCCTCTGAATTCATAGTAGCCCTTCCCACTGCCATACCATATTATGTCAAACACCGGGTTGCTCCCTCAGGAGATGATTAAGTGCTGGATTGAGAGCTACATGCATTTGTACAGTGGACCACAGTGTCCCAATTTATGAAAAAAAAAAAATGCCAAGTGCTATCAAGCTTCGAGAACGGGGAAGAAGATACTTCCCACATGATAACTAGGACATGTGATCAGAAGTGACATTATCTATCATGGACATAGTGCCATCAGAGGCACATGAGGGTTTTCATGATCCTGGCTGGGTGGCAAGGTGGTGAAATAAAAAATGGGTCTCTGTGGTGCATATTGCATGTGCATACAGCTCCTAGAAAAACTGATCCAAGTGGAGCTGAGTATCACCATTGCAGGAGCACAGCTACATCCCTGCAGCCCCTCTGGGGTTGTCTTAGCAGCACGTGGCCCCTAATAAGACCCCTCCACTGATTGTCTTGCATTTTGCCATCCATAGTTGCCCAGCCTCCACTGCCTGGTGTCCTCACCTGCAATGGCCGCCTTGGGTTGGTAGCTGGAGAAGACCTTGCTGTCTGTCAGATGGGTGAGCATGGCCACTGTGTGTCCAAGCAAGATCCCCATACCCAGCATCATCAGCAGCATGAAGAAGTAGAGAACTGACCACAGCTGGGACACTTCCATGCTTCTAATGCCCTCAGTGTAGACGATAAAGGCCAGGCCCATGCCCTGGACAGCCTGCAGATGATTAATAGACACCAGATACTCGTGTGAGTCAGAGGGGACAAGAGTGGAACACCATAGTTCGGACGTGCAAGGTCTCTCCTCCATGTGTTGCTGCACACTTCCAGGTGTGTAACTGTAACACCAAAAATAAAAGCCCAGAGACAGATATTGGGGTTCAAGCATCAAGCTGAAGGTCAGAGCAGCAAAGCAGCCAAGACACTAGCCCTTACTTCTACCTCAGTCTAAAAGGGGGTGATCCTGTCCCTGCAAGATCTCTAGCAAACCTCAGAATGCTGCCTCTCCTCAGGGTGCCTAGAGACCAAATCTCACAATGCAGCCTGAGACATTGGGTTTCTGTTTTTTATATGCCTCTCTAGAGCTGGGATTAAAGGCATGAGCTCTGGTAATCTTATAGACTGATTCACTCTAGTGTATCCCTGGGAGGTTTCAAACTCACAGAAATCCACCCAAAGCGTGTGCCACCACTGCCTGGCCAGCTGGTATGGATGCTGGGATTAAAGGTATGTGTCACCTTTGCCTGATTGCAATAGCTTTTGACTGGCTTTGCTTTTTGAATCCTCGGGCAAGCTTTGACAAATCATACATAATACATCACCACATATAAATTTCTGGACTTTCAGATCTGGGCTCTCACTCGAGATAGTAGACCATTGGGTGAGTGCCTTGAAGTTTTGTAGCCCGCTGTCACTTCCTGTCTGTTCTTGGCTTCCTTGCCCATCAATAGTTAGAGTCTTAGGCTCATGAGTCTATTGTCATGAATTGTACAATCCTTCTCCACCATGATAGAGTGTACCTCTCACTCAGGAGAGCAAAATAAGTACCTCCCTCATGACCGCGTTAGGTATTTGGTTATAGCAACACAATTTTGTATTGAACGATACATAAATGTAAATAAGCTCAGTGGAGTAAGCACAGTGGGAATAGTAGGCTTCAGAAACAGATAAGTATAACATGACTCTGAGATTTTTAACTGAATATTAGATATCACACAACAATTATTTCACTATTATTAGCAGGAGCCATCAATTCTAAACAATGTCCGTGTTAAAATACTCCCTATTGGGGTACTCTGATCTCACTTTCCTGCCCCTGACTACCACCGAAAGCAACACATCAAAGACAATTGGAATCAATGACTTAGAAACAACAATAGTGTTTTCAATGATTAACATAATTATTGGTTTAAATGGTCACTGTAATGTTAATATTGGATTAGTTATGGCTGAAGAGAGAAGGAGTAGACAGGGAGTTATTTCTCATGGTAATTCTATTCAATCAAATGTAGTTCGACCGAAATATGCAAAAATTAGACTAATGGTGTCTGTATACACTGTGAACCTTATTCTATCTTGATGTGTAATGGACTTCAATCGTAGAACAAGCTGCTGAATCTCAGATAATCACATCAGCTAGCCTGTGCGTGCCAGGTAGCCAACTGCTTGAAACAAGGTTCAAAAAAGCAAATACAAGTTTTACCCAACGAGCACTCTGTATACATCATTGCCATTTTCTTTTCAAAATTTTATTTTATATGCATTGGTGTTTGGCTTGCATGCATGTGTGTGCGTGTGTGTGTGTGTGTGTGTGTGTGTGTTTGTGTATGTGTGTGAGACAGACAGACAGACAGAGAGAGACACACACACACACACACACACACACAGAGAGAGAGAGAGACAGAGAGAGAGAGAGAGAGAGAAATCCTCTGAAGGTTGAGTTAAAGGTAGCTGTAGCATGCCATGTGGGTGCTGAGAATAGAACCTATGTCCTCTGGAAAAGCAGCTAGTTTTCTGAACCACTGAGCCTCATGTCCACTTTCTATACATTATTTTCTTTTCTTTTGGTATCCTGCACATGTTAGGGTAGAACATGTTTAATTTCATTTTGCCCAGTATGTTTTCTAACTATAGAGTCAAGCCAATTAAGGTCTATGAGAGTAATTCTGTCTTACCTGTCTCTCTCCATGCCCTCCTCCTCCCTCCACCCCCTCCCCTTTGGAGTTAGCTGGCCGAGGCAGAGCAAGGAGACTTCTGTTACTGACAGACACTAGGTGGTGCTGCTGCCTCCTGAATGAGCCAAAGTTTCCTCCTGTCTGCTGTTTGGGTCACCAGCAGAAGTGCAAGATTCCCCGAGTTCCTACCTCCTCCCCATTGCTTTACATCACTTCTAGGATATATCTGTGTCCCTTCTTCAGTCACCCCAAGAGCTGAGGTCCTGGCCTCTCTTTGACTTTATTCTAATCTGAAACATCCACTTCCTGGCCTGTCCCGTTCTCCCTGAAAACTGGCATTTCTTTTCTAGATGACCATTTAAACTTCTTAACCTTGGGTGATCCAGAAACTGGTCACCATATCTTTAAAAGCTTGAAAATGTCATAAGCTGAGGGAGTGCATAAGAGTAGAGGATAAAATAAGTCAGTTTGGAAATGCCACAAATTATAAGCCTTTTCTTTGGTTCACAAACCTTTTCATAGCTGAATACTTGCGAGGGTTGTGGGAAAGGGGGGAGCCACCATTCTCAATACCTAACTTACTGGAGATGACTCAGTATGTCATGGGACCCTGGCTCTTCTTAAAGAGACAGAGGGGAGTGTTTCTCAATGGACAGCCTGCCGTTTAGAGCGTCATGGCTGGTTTTTACCTAAACCAAAACCATCAGAAAAATCTAAGGTAGAGGAAGGCATGGCACAGCTCTTTGACCCAGATCACACCCAAACAACCTCTGAATCCCCTTATATGACCTCACTCAACAGGGCTGGGTGAGTGGAGGGCATGAGTTTCCCCAGGGTTCCTTGTTGCTGCTGATGCTGCTGCTGGTGCTTGGCAGAAAATTGGAAATCCAAACACCCCACCAGTGGTTCTCAGCATGTAGTCCCAGAACACCAAGGAATGTCTGAGATGTTGGACTTCAACCCAGGCCCCCTCGCTTAAAACATCTTCAGGCACTCGTCCAGTTTTCACAAGATACCCCTATGATATGATAACGCCCAGGCTTGGAGGCTGCCCTAATTAGGAATATCGGCCCCAGAAATATATCCTATCACCGGGGAGGTAAAACATATCCCAGTGCTGGCCAGGGCAACAAGGTAAAAAAACTGACATGTCCATGGGCTGTCTTTTCAAACTGGACTCCAGTCAGGTTTCTTGAAAAGCTCTGGTGGTGGAAGATCACAGAATCTAGTCCTGGAGACTGAGTCCCATCCCAGAAAGCCACAAATAGAGCAGGGCTAGCAGGCAAACACACCAGGATACAACATGGGAAAGGAAAAAAAAAAAGGAAACGTTTAGAAAAAGAAACAGTTGGATACAGGTAAACTGAGGAAGTAAGTGATAGCTGAGATCAGAGGGCAGAGACTAAACTGCCAATTCTGATATCTAAAACTGAAATGCGCATAGAGGAAAGATGATTTTCTTCTGGATGTTTCCCTACAGATTCTCTGCCCTCTATAGCAGGCAGGTTCTGGAGTCTCCTTACCTCTTTAGCCCATACACTTAGCACACAGCTAGGATCTCCACCACCATGCGGAGCAGCAGGGACAGCGTGCCTGCAGAGTCATTTAAGATGTCAAACCAGTATTTCCCAGCCTCTATGGTGAACTCTATGCCGATGGCACAGTTGATGTGGCACACCTGACCAGGAGCACCAGATTGCAGCTCATCTTTCTGAGACTCCCTGAGTCATCCCACATTAGATGTCAACAAGAGCCATAGATACCTAGGTTTGCTGTGGAGGGCGAGTCCCCACATCAGCTTTAAGAGCTGCTTTGCAGGGGATTTCATAGCAGGAAAAAAACAACAACAGTTAGGGTGTTGCACTTTAGGGGACATCATAATGGCTGAAAGTCTAGGAATGCTGAACATACCAAAACATAACCCTTGAGACTGTGAGAACTGGACTGAAATGTGGTGTGGGGTCCTAGAGAAGGATTGGTTTGGGAGGAAATTACAATTTACATAGCTGCTATCACTTGCTTGGGTCTGGTCATCAACCTTAGCAGATTAAGCCTCCAAAGTAGTAGTCAGGGATCCCTTGTGTACTGGGATGACAGGGCTTAGTGTTGTCTGATATCTCCCTGTAGTACAACATGGCAGAGTCAATATTTGACTCTTTCCAGGTTTTCGTCTGACATCCCAAGGCTTTGCATGGTGCCTCTGAATTCATAGTAGCCCTTCCCACTGCCATACCATATTATGTCAAACACGGGGTTGCTCCCTCAGGAGATGATTAAGTGCTGGATTGAGAGCTACATGCATTTGTACAGTGGACCACAGTGTCCCAATTTATGAAAAAAAAAAATGCCAAGTGCTATCAAGCTTCGAGAACGGGGAAGAAGATACTTCCCACATGATAACTAGGACATGTGATCAGAAGTGACATTATCTATCATGGACATAGTGCCATCAGAGGCACATGAGGGTTTTCATGATCCTGGCTGGGTGGCAAGGTGGTGAAATAAAAAATGGGTCTCTGTGGTGCATATTGCATGTGCATACAGCTCCTAGAAAAACTGATCCAAGTGGAGCTGAGTATCACCATTGCAGGAGCACAGCTACATCCCTGCAGCCCCTCTGGGGTTGTCTTAGCAGCACGTGGCCCCTAATAAGACCCCTCCACTGATTGTCTTGCATTTTGCCATCCATAGTTGCCCAGCCTCCACTGCCTGGTGTCCTCACCTGCAATGGCCGCCTTGGGTTGGTAGCTGGAGAAGACCTTGCTGTCTGTCAGATGGGTGAGCATGGCCACTGTGTGTCCAAGCAGGCTCCCCATACCCAGCATCATCAGCAGCATGAAGAAGTAGAGAACTGACCACAGCTGGGACACTTCCATGCTTCTAATGGCCTCAGTGTAGACGATAAAGGCCAGGCCCATGCCCTGGATAGCCTGCAGATGATTAATAGACACCAGATACTCGTGTGAGTCAGAGGGGACAAGAGTGGAACACCATAGTTCGGACGTGCAAGGTCTCTCCTCCATGGGTTGCTGCACACTTCCAGGTGTGTAACTGTAACACCAAAAATAAAAACCCAGAGACAGATATTGGGGTTCAAGCATCAAGCTGAAGGTCAGAGCAGCAAAGCAGCCAAGACACTAGCCCTTACTTCTACCTCAGTCTAAAAGGGGGTGATCCTGTCCCTGCAAGATCTCTAGGAAACCTCAGAATCCTGCCTCTCCTCAGGGTGCCTAGAGACCAAATCTCACAATGCAGCCTGAGACATTGGGTTTCTGTTTTTTATATGCCTCTCTAGAGCTGGGATTAAAGGCATGAGCTCTGGTAATCTTATAGACTGATTCACTCTAGTGTATCCCTGGGAGGTTTCAAACTCACAGAAATCCACCCAAAGCGTGTGCCACCACTGCCTGGCCAGCTGGTATGGATGCTGGGATTAAAGGTATGTGTCACCTTTGCCTGATTGCAATAGCTTTTGACTGGCTTTGCTTTTTGAATCCTCGGGCAAGCTTTGACAAATCATACATAATACATCACCACATATACATTTCTGGACTTTCAGATCTGGGCTCTCACTCGAGATAGTAGACCATTGGGTGAGTGCCTTGAAGTTTTGTAGCCCGCTGTCACTTCCTGTCTGTTCTTGGCTTCCTTGCCCATCAATAGTTAGAGTCTTAGGCTCATGAGTCTATTGTCATGAATTGTACAATCCTTCTCCACCATGATAGAGTGTACCTCTCACTCAGGAGAGCAAAATAAGTACCTCCCTCATGACCGCGTTAGGTATTTGGTTATAGCAACACAATTTTGTATTGAACGATACATAAATGTAAATAAGCTCAGTGGAGTAAGCACAGTGGGAATAGTAGGCTTCAGAAACAGATAAGTATAACATGACTCTGAGATTTTTAACTGAATATTAGATATCACACAACAATTATTTCACTATTATTAGCAGGAGCCATCAATTCTAAACAATGTCCGTGTTAAAATACTCCCTATTGGGGTACTCTGATCTCACTTTCCTGCCCCTGACTACCACCGAAAGCAACACATCAAAGACAATTGGAATCAATGACTTAGAAACAACAATAGTGTTTTCAATGATTAACATAATTATTGGTTTAAATGGTCACTGTAATGTTAATATTGGATTAGTTATGGCTGAAGAGAGAAGGAGTAGACAGGGAGTTATTTCTCATGGTAATTCTATTCAATCAAATGTAGTTCGACCGAAATATGCAAAAATTAGACTAATGGTGTCTGTATACACTGTGAACCTTATTCTATCTTGATGTGTAATGGACTTCAATCGTAGAACAAGCTGCTGAATCTCAGATAATCACATCAGCTAGCCTGTGCGTGCCAGGTAGCCAACTGCTTGAAACAAGGTTCAAAAAAGCAAATACAAGTTTTACCCAACGAGCACTCTGTATACATCATTGCCAATTTCTTTTTAAAATTTTATTTTATATGCATTGGTGTTTTGCTTGCATGCATGTGTGTGCATGTGTGTGCGCATGCGTGTGTGTGTGTGTTTGTGTATGTGTGTGAGACAGACAGACAGAGAGAGAGAGAGACACACACACACACACAAGAGAGAGAGAGAGAGAGAGAGAGAGAGAGAGAGAGAGAGAGAAATCCTCTGAAGGTTGAGTTAAAGGTAGCTGTAGCATGCCATGTGGGTGCTGAGAATAGAACCCATGTCCTCTGGAAAAGCAGCTAGTTTTCTGAACCACTGAGCCTCATGTCCACTTTCTATACATTATTTTCTTTTCTTTTGGTATCCTGCACATGTTAGGGTAGAACATGTTTAATTTCATTTTGCCCAGTATGTTTTCTAACTATAGAGTCAAGCCAATTAAGGTCTATGAGAGTAATTCTGTCTTACCTGTCTCTCTCCATGCCCTCCTCCTCCCTCCAACCCCTCCCCTTTGGAGTTAGCTGGCTGAGGCAGAGCAAGGAGACTTCTGTTACTGACAGCCACTAGGTGGTGCTGCTGCCTCCTGAATGAGCCAAAGCTTCCTCCTGTCTGCTGTTTGGGTCACCAGCAGAAGTGCAAGATTCCCCGAGTTCCTACCTCCTCCCCATTGCTTTACATCACTTCTAGGATATATCTGTGTCCCTTCTTCAGTCACCCCAAGAGCTGAGGTCCTGGCCTCTCTTTGACTTTATTCTAATCTGAAACATCCACTTCCTGGCCTGTCCCGTTCTCCCTGAAAACTGGCATTTTTTTTTCTAGATGACCATTTAAACTTCTTAACCTTGGGTGATCCAGAAACTGGTCACCATATTTTTAAAAGCTTGAAAATGTCATAAGCTGAGGGAGTGCATAAGAGTAGAGGATAAAATAAGTCAGTTTGGAAATGCCACAAATTATAAGCCTTTTCTTTGGTTCACAAACCTTTTCATGGCTGAATACTTGCGAGGGTTGTGGGAAAGGGGGAGCCACCATTCTCAATACCTAACTTACTGGAGATGACTCAGTATGTCATGGGACCCTGGCTCTTCTTAAGAGACAGTGGGGAGTGTTTCTCAATGGACAGCCTGCCGTTTAGAGCGTCATGGCTGGTTTTTACCTAAACCAAAACCATCAGAAAAATCTAAGGTAGAGGAAGGCATGGCACAGCTATTTGACCCAGATCACACCCAAACAACCTCTGAATCCCCTTATATAACCTCACTCAACAGGGCTGGGTGAGTGGAGGGCATGAGTTTCCCCAGGGTTCCTTGTTGCTGCTGATGCTGCTGCTGGTGCTTGGCAGAAAATTGGAAATCCAAACACCCCACCATGGTTCTCAGCATGTAGTCCCAGAACACCAAGGAATGTCTGAGATGTTGGACTTCAACCCAGGCCCCCTCGCTTAAAACATCTTCAGGCACTCGTCCCGTTTTCACAAGATACCCCTATGATATGATAACGCCCAGGCTTGGAGGCTGCCCTAATTAGGAATATCGGCCCCAGAAATATATCCCATCACCGGGGAGGTAAAACATATCCCAGTGCTGGCCAGGGCAACAAGGTAAAAAAACTGACACGTCCATGGGCTGTCTTTTCAAACTGGACTCCAGTCAGGTTTCTTGAAAAGCTCTGATGGTGGAAGATCACAGAATCTAGTCCTGGAGACTGAGTCCCATCCCAGAAAGCCACAAATAGAGCAGGGCTAGCAGGCAAACACACCAGGATACAACATGGGAAAGGAAAAAAAAAGGAAACGTTTAGAAAAAGAAACTGTTGGATACAGGTAAACAGAGGAAGTAAGTGATAGCTGAGATCAGAGGGCAGAGACTAAACTGCCAGTTCTGGTATCTAAAACTGAAATGCGCATAGAGGAAAGATGATTTTCTTCTGGATGTTTCCCTACAGATTCTCTGCCCTCTATAGCAGGCAGGTTCTGGAGTCTCCTTACCTCTTTAGCCCATACACTTAGCACACAGCTAGGATCTCCACCACCATGCGGAGCAGCAGGGACAGCGTGCCTGCAGAGTCATTTAAGATGTCAAACCAGTATTTCCCAGCCTCTATGGTGAACTCTATGCCGATGGCACAGTTGATGTGGCACACCTGACCAGGAGCACCAGATTGCAGCTCATCATTCTGAGACTCCCTGAGTCATCCCACATTAGATGTCAACAAGAGCCATAGATACCTAGGTTTGCTGTGGAGGGCGAGTCCCCACATCAGCTTTAAGAGCTGCTTTGCAGGAGATTTCATAGCAGGAAAACAACAACAACAGTTAGGTTGTTGCACTTTAGGGGACGTCATAATGGCTGAAAGTCTAGGAATGCTGAACATACCAAAACATAGCCCTTGAGACTGTGAGAATTGGACTGAAATGTGGTGTGGGGTCCTAGAGAAGGATTGGTTTGGGAGGAAATTACAATTTACATAGCTGCTATCACTTGCTTGGGTCTGGTCATCAACCTTAGCAGATTAAGCCTCCAAAGTAGTAGTCAGGGATCCCTTGTGTACCGGGATGCCAGGGCTTAGTGTTGTCTGATATCTCCCTGTAGTACAACATGGCAGAGTCAATATTTGACTCTTTCCAGGTTTTCGTCTGACTTCCCAAGGCTTTGCATGGTGCCTCTGAATTGATAGTAGCCCTTCCCACTGCCATACCATATTATGTCAAACACCGGGTTGCTCCCTCAGGAGATGATTAAGTGCTGGATTGAGAGCTACATGCATTTGTACAGTGGACCACAGTGTCCCAATTTATGAAAAAAAAATACCAAGTGCTATCAAGCTTCGATGAACGGGGAAGAGGATACTTCCCACATGATAACTAGGACATGTGATCAGAAGTGACATTATCTATCATGGACATAGTGCCATCAGAGGCACATGAGGGTTTTCATGATCCTGGCTGGGTGGCAAGGTGGTGAAATAAAAAATGGGTCTCTGTGGTGCATATTGCATGTGCATACTGCTCCTAGAAAAACTGATCCAAGTGGAGCTGAGTATCACCATTGCAGGAGCACAGCTACATCCCTGCAGCCCCTCTGGGGTTGTCTTAGCAGCACGTGGCCCCTAATAAGACCCCTCCACTGATTGTCTTGCATATTGCCATCCATAGTTGCCCAGCCTCCACTGCCTGGTGTCCTCACCTGCAATGGCCGCCTTGGGTTGGTAGCTGGAGAAGACCTTGCTGTCTGTCAGATGGGTGAGCATGGCCACTGTGTGTCCAAGTAGGATCCCCATACCCAGGATCATCAGCAGCATGAAGAAGTAGAGAACTGACCACAGCTGGGACACTTCCATGCTTCTAATGCCCTCAGTGTAGACGATAAAGGCCAGGCCCATGCCCTGGACAGCCTGCAGATGATTAATAGACACCAGATACTCGTGTGAGTCAGAGGGGACAAGAGTGGAACACCATAGTTCAGACGTGGAAGGTCTCTCCTCCATGTGTTGCTGCACACTTCCAGGTGTGTAACTGTAACACCAAAAATAAAAACCCAGAGACAGATATTGGGGTTCAAGCATCAAGCTGAAGGTCAGAGCAGCAAAGCAGCCAAGACACTAGCCCTTACTTCTACCTCAGTCTAAAAGGGGGTGATCCTGTCCCTGCAAGATCTCTAGCAAACCTCAGAATCCTGCCTCTCCTCAGGGTGCCTAGAGACCAAATCTCACAATGCAGCCTGAGACATTGGGTTTCTGTTTTTTATATGCCTCTCTAGAGCTGGGATTAAAGGCATGAGCTCTGGTAATCTTATAGACTGATTCACTCTAGTATATCCCTGGGAGGTTTCAAACTCACAGAAATCCACCCAAAGCGTGTGCCACCACTGCCTGGCCAGCTGGTATGGATGTTGGGATTAAAGGTATGTGTCACCTTTGCCTGATTGCAATAGCTTTTGACTGGCTTTGCTTTTTGAATCCTCGGGCAAGCTTTGACAAATCATACATAATACATCACCACATATAAATTTCTGGACTTTCAGATCTGGGCTCTCACTCGAGATAGTAGACCATTGGGTGAGTGCCTTGAAGTTTTGTAGCCCGCTGTCACTTCCTGTCTGTTCTTGGCTTCCTTGCCCATCAATAGTTAGAGTCTTAGGCTCATGAGTCTATTGTCATGAATTGTACAATCCTTCTCCACCATGATAGATTGTACCTCTCACTCAGGAGAGCAAAATAAGTACCTCCCTCATGACCGCGTTAGGTATTTGGTTATAGCAACACAATTTTGTATTGAACGATACATAAATGTAAATAAGCTCAGTGGAGTAAGCACAGTGGGAATAGTAGGCTTCAGAAACAGATAAGTATAACATGACTCTGAGATTTTTAACTGAATATTAGATATCACACAACAATTATTGCACTATTATTAGCAGGAGCCATCCATTCTAAACAATTTTAGTGTTAAAATACTCCCTATTGGGGTACTCTGATCTCACTTTCCTGCCCCTGACTACCACTGAAAGCAACACATCAAAGACAATTGGAATCAATGACTTAGAAACAACAATAGTGTTTTCAATGATTAACATAATTATTGGTTTAAATGGTCACTGTAGTGTTAATATTGGATTAGTTATGGCTGAAGATAGAAGGAGTAGACAGGGAGTTATTTCTCATGGTAATTCTATTCAATCAAATGTAGTTCGACCGAAATATGCAAAAATTAGACTAATGGTGTCTGTATACACTGTGAACCTTATTCTATCTTGATGTGTAATGGACTTCAATCGTAGAACAAGCTGCTGAATCTCAGATAATCACATCAGCTAGCCTTTGCGTGCCAGGTAGCCAACTGCTTGAAACAAGGTTCAAAAAAGCAAATACAAGTTTTAACCAATGAGCACTTTGTATACATCATTGCCATTTTTTTTTAAAATTTTATTTTATATGCATTGGTGTTTTGCTTGCATGCATGTGTGTGTATGTGTGTGTGCGCGCGCGCATGTGTGTGTGTGTGTGTGTGTATTTGTGTATGTGTGTGAGACAGACAGACAGAGAGAGAGAGAGACACACACACACACACACACACAGAGAGAGAGAGAGAGAGAGAGAGAGAGAGAGAGAAATCCTCTGAAGGTTGAGTTAAAGGTAGCTGTAGCATGCCATGTGGGTGCTGAGAATAGAACCCATGTCCTCTGGAAAAGCAGCTAGTTTTCTGAACCACTGAGCCTCATGTCCACTTTCTATACATTATTTTCTTTTCTTTTGGTATCCTGTACATGTTAGGGTAGAACATGTTTAATTTCATTTTGCCCAGTATGTTTTCTAACTATAGAGTCAAGCCAATTAAGGTCTATGAGAGTAATTCTGTCTTACCTGTCTCTCTCCATGCCCTCCTCCTCCCTCCACCCCCTCCCCTTTGGAGTTAGCTGGCTGAGGCAGAGCAAGGAGACTTCTGTTACTGACAGCCACTAGGTGGTGCTGCTGCCTCCTGAATGAGCCAAAGCTTCCTCCTGTCTGCTGTTTGGGTCACCAGCAGAAGTGCAAGATTCCCCGAGTTCCTACCTCCTCCCCATTGCTTTACATCACTTCTAGGATATATCTGTGTCCCTTCTTCAGTCACCCCAAGAGCTGAGGTCCTGGCCTCTCTTTGACTTTATTCTAATCTGAAACATCCACTTCCTGGCCTGTCCCGTTCTCCCTGAAAACTGGCATTTCTTTTCTAGATGACCATTTAAACTTCTTAACCTTGGGTGATCCAGAAACTGGTCACCATATCTTTAAAAGCTTGAAAATGTCATAAGCTGAGGGAGTGCATAAGAGTAGAGGATAAAATAAGTCAGTTTGGAAATGCCACAAATTATAAGCCTTTTCTTTGGTTCACAAACCTTTTCATAGCTGAATACTTGCGAGGGTTGTGGGAAAGGGGGGAGCCACCATTCTCAATACCTAACTTACTGGAGATGACTCAGTATGTCATGGGACCCTGGCTCTTCTTAAAGAGACAGAGGGGAGTGTTTCTCAATGGACAGCCTGCCGTTTAGAGCGTCATGGCTGGTTTTTACCTAAACCAAAACCATCAGAAAAATCTAAGGTAGAGGAAGGCATGGCACAGCTCTTTGACCCAGATCACACCCAAACAACCTCTGAATCCCCTTATATGACCTCACTCAACAGGGCTGGGTGAGTGGAGGGCATGAGTTTCCCCAGGGTTCCTTGTTGCTGCTGATGCTGCTGCTGGTGCTTGGCAGAAAATTGGAAATCCAAACACCCCACCAGTGGTTCTCAGCATGTAGTCCCAGAACACCAAGGAATGTCTGAGATGTTGGACTTCAACCCAGGCCCCCTCGCTTAAAACATCTTCAGGCACTCGTCCAGTTTTCACAAGATACCCCTATGATATGATAACGCCCAGGCTTGGAGGCTGCCCTAATTAGGAATATCGGCCCCAGAAATATATCCTATCACCGGGGAGGTAAAACATATCCCAGTGCTGGCCAGGGCAACAAGGTAAAAAAACTGACATGTCCATGGGCTGTCTTTTCAAACTGGACTCCAGTCAGGTTTCTTGAAAAGCTCTGGTGGTGGAAGATCACAGAATCTAGTCCTGGAGACTGAGTCCCATCCCAGAAAGCCACAAATAGAGCAGGGCTAGCAGGCAAACACACCAGGATACAACATGGGAAAGGAAAAAAAAAAGGAAACGTTTAGAAAAAGAAACAGTTGGATACAGGTAAACTGAGGAAGTAAGTGATAGCTGAGATCAGAGGGCAGAGACTAAACTGCCAATTCTGATATCTAAAACTGAAATGCGCATAGAGGAAAGATGATTTTCTTCTGGATGTTTCCCTACAGATTCTCTGCCCTCTATAGCAGGCAGGTTCTGGAGTCTCCTTACCTCTTTAGCCCATACACTTAGCACACAGCTAGGATCTCCACCACCATGCGGAGCAGCAGGGACAGCGTGCCTGCAGAGTCATTTAAGATGTCAAACCAGTATTTCCCAGCCTCTATGGTGAACTCTATGCCGATGGCACAGTTGATGTGGCACACCTGACCAGGAGCACCAGATTGCAGCTCATCTTTCTGAGACTCCCTGAGTCATCCCACATTAGATGTCAACAAGAGCCATAGATACCTAGGTTTGCTGTGGAGGGCGAGTCCCCACATCAGCTTTAAGAGCTGCTTTGCAGGGGATTTCATAGCAGGAAAAAAACAACAACAGTTAGGGTGTTGCACTTTAGGGGACATCATAATGGCTGAAAGTCTAGGAATGCTGAACATACCAAAACATAACCCTTGAGACTGTGAGAACTGGACTGAAATGTGGTGTGGGGTCCTAGAGAAGGATTGGTTTGGGAGGAAATTACAATTTACATAGCTGCTATCACTTGCTTGGGTCTGGTCATCAACCTTAGCAGATTAAGCCTCCAAAGTAGTAGTCAGGGATCCCTTGTGTACTGGGATGACAGGGCTTAGTGTTGTCTGATATCTCCCTGTAGTACAACATGGCAGAGTCAATATTTGACTCTTTCCAGGTTTTCGTCTGACATCCCAAGGCTTTGCATGGTGCCTCTGAATTCATAGTAGCCCTTCCCACTGCCATACCATATTATGTCAAACACGGGGTTGCTCCCTCAGGAGATGATTAAGTGCTGGATTGAGAGCTACATGCATTTGTACAGTGGACCACAGTGTCCCAATTTATGAAAAAAAAAATGCCAAGTGCTATCAAGCTTCGAGAACGGGGAAGAAGATACTTCCCACATGATAACTAGGACATGTGATCAGAAGTGACATTATCTATCATGGACATAGTGCCATCAGAGGCACATGAGGGTTTTCATGATCCTGGCTGGGTGGCAAGGTGGTGAAATAAAAAATGGGTCTCTGTGGTGCATATTGCATGTGCATACAGCTCCTAGAAAAACTGATCCAAGTGGAGCTGAGTATCACCATTGCAGGAGCACAGCTACATCCCTGCAGCCCCTCTGGGGTTGTCTTAGCAGCACGTGGCCCCTAATAAGACCCCTCCACTGATTGTCTTGCATTTTGCCATCCATAGTTGCCCAGCCTCCACTGCCTGGTGTCCTCACCTGCAATGGCCGCCTTGGGTTGGTAGCTGGAGAAGACCTTGCTGTCTGTCAGATGGGTGAGCATGGCCACTGTGTGTCCAAGCAGGCTCCCCATACCCAGCATCATCAGCAGCATGAAGAAGTAGAGAACTGACCACAGCTGGGACACTTCCATGCTTCTAATGGCCTCAGTGTAGACGATAAAGGCCAGGCCCATGCCCTGGATAGCCTGCAGATGATTAATAGACACCAGATACTCGTGTGAGTCAGAGGGGACAAGAGTGGAACACCATAGTTCGGACGTGCAAGGTCTCTCCTCCATGGGTTGCTGCACACTTCCAGGTGTGTAACTGTAACACCAAAAATAAAAACCCAGAGACAGATATTGGGGTTCAAGCATCAAGCTGAAGGTCAGAGCAGCAAAGCAGCCAAGACACTAGCCCTTACTTCTACCTCAGTCTAAAAGGGGGTGATCCTGTCCCTGCAAGATCTCTAGGAAACCTCAGAATCCTGCCTCTCCTCAGGGTGCCTAGAGACCAAATCTCACAATGCAGCCTGAGACATTGGGTTTCTGTTTTTTATATGCCTCTCTAGAGCTGGGATTAAAGGCATGAGCTCTGGTAATCTTATAGACTGATTCACTCTAGTGTATCCCTGGGAGGTTTCAAACTCACAGAAATCCACCCAAAGCGTGTGCCACCACTGCCTGGCCAGCTGGTATGGATGCTGGGATTAAAGGTATGTGTCACCTTTGCCTGATTGCAATAGCTTTTGACTGGCTTTGCTTTTTGAATCCTCGGGCAAGCTTTGACAAATCATACATAATACATCACCACATATACATTTCTGGACTTTCAGATCTGGGCTCTCACTCGAGATAGTAGACCATTGGGTGAGTGCCTTGAAGTTTTGTAGCCCGCTGTCACTTCCTGTCTGTTCTTGGCTTCCTTGCCCATCAATAGTTAGAGTCTTAGGCTCATGAGTCTATTGTCATGAATTGTACAATCCTTCTCCACCATGATAGAGTGTACCTCTCACTCAGGAGAGCAAAATAAGTACCTCCCTCATGACCGCGTTAGGTATTTGGTTATAGCAACACAATTTTGTATTGAACGATACATAAATGTAAATAAGCTCAGTGGAGTAAGCACAGTGGGAATAGTAGGCTTCAGAAACAGATAAGTATAACATGACTCTGAGATTTTTAACTGAATATTAGATATCACACAACAATTATTTCACTATTATTAGCAGGAGCCATCAATTCTAAACAATGTCCGTGTTAAAATACTCCCTATTGGGGTACTCTGATCTCACTTTCCTGCCCCTGACTACCACCGAAAGCAACACATCAAAGACAATTGGAATCAATGACTTAGAAACAACAATAGTGTTTTCAATGATTAACATAATTATTGGTTTAAATGGTCACTGTAATGTTAATATTGGATTAGTTATGGCTGAAGAGAGAAGGAGTAGACAGGGAGTTATTTCTCATGGTAATTCTATTCAATCAAATGTAGTTCGACCGAAATATGCAAAAATTAGACTAATGGTGTCTGTATACACTGTGAACCTTATTCTATCTTGATGTGTAATGGACTTCAATCGTAGAACAAGCTGCTGAATCTCAGATAATCACATCAGCTAGCCTGTGCGTGCCAGGTAGCCAACTGCTTGAAACAAGGTTCAAAAAAAGCAAATACAAGTTTTACCCAACGAGCACTCTGTATACATCATTGCCAATTTCTTTTTAAAATTTTATTTTATATGCATTGGTGTTTTGCTTGCATGCATGTGTGTGCATGTGTGTGCGCATGCGTGTGTGTGTGTGTTTGTGTATGTGTGTGAGACAGACAGACAGAGAGAGAGAGAGACACACACACACACACAGAGAGAGAGAGAGAGAGAGAGAGAGAGAGAGAGAGAGAGAGAGAAATCCTCTGAAGGTTGAGTTAAAGGTAGCTGTAGCATGCCATGTGGGTGCTGAGAATAGAACCCATGTCCTCTGGAAAAGCAGCTAGTTTTCTGAACCACTGAGCCTCATGTCCACTTTCTATACATTATTTTCTTTTCTTTTGGTATCCTGCACATGTTAGGGTAGAACATGTTTAATTTCATTTTGCCCAGTATGTTTTCTAACTATAGAGTCAAGCCAATTAAGGTCTATGAGAGTAATTCTGTCTTACCTGTCTCTCTCCATGCCCTCCTCCTCCCTCCACCCCCTCCCCTTTGGAGTTAGCTGGCTGAGGCAGAGCAAGGAGACTTCTGTTACTGACAGCCACTAGGTGGTGCTGCTGCCTCCTGAATGAGCCAAAGCTTCCTCCTGTCTGCTGTTTGGGTCACCAGCAGAAGTGCAAGATTCCCCGAGTTCCTACCTCCTCCCCATTGCTTTACATCACTTCTAGGATATATCTGTGTCCCTTCTTCAGTCACCCCAAGAGCTGAGGTCCTGGCCTCTCTTTGACTTTATTCTAATCTGAAACATCCACTTCCTGGCCTGTCCCGTTCTCCCTGAAAACTGGCATTTTTTTTCTAGATGACCATTTAAACTTCTTAACCTTGGGTGATCCAGAAACTGGTCACCATATTTTTAAAAGCTTGAAAATGTCATAAGCTGAGGGAGTGCATAAGAGTAGAGGATAAAATAAGTCAGTTTGGAAATGCCACAAATTATAAGCCTTTTCTTTGGTTCACAAACCTTTTCATGGCTGAATACTTGCGAGGGTTGTGGGAAACGGGGGAGCCACCATTCTCAATACCTAACTTACTGGAGATGACTCAGTATGTCATGGGACCCTGGCTCTTCTTAAGAGACAGTGGGGAGTGTTTCTCAATGGACAGCCTGCCGTTTAGAGCGTCATGGCTGGTTTTTACCTAAACCAAAACCATCAGAAAAATCTAAGGTAGAGGAAGGCATGGCACAGCTATTTGACCCAGATCACACCCAAACAACCTCTGAATCCCCTTATATAACCTCACTCAACAGGGCTGGGTGAGTGGAGGGCATGAGTTTCCCCAGGGTTCCTTGTTGCTGCTGATGCTGCTGCTGGTGCTTGGCAGAAAATTGGAAATCCAAACACCCCACCATGGTTCTCAGCATGTAGTCCCAGAACACCAAGGAATGTCTGAGATGTTGGACTTCAACCCAGGCCCCCTCGCTTAAAACATCTTCAGGCACTCGTCCCGTTTTCACAAGATACCCCTATGATATGATAACGCCCAGGCTTGGAGGCTGCCCTAATTAGGAATATCGGCCCCAGAAATATATCCCATCACCGGGGAGGTAAAACATATCCCAGTGCTGGCCAGGGCAACAAGGTAAAAAAACTGACACGTCCATGGGCTGTCTTTTCAAACTGGACTCCAGTCAGGTTTCTTGAAAAGCTCTGATGGTGGAAGATCACAGAATCTAGTCCTGGAGACTGAGTCCCATCCCAGAAAGCCACAAATAGAGCAGGGCTAGCAGGCAAACACACCAGGATACAACATGGGAAAGGAAAAAAAAAGGAAACGTTTAGAAAAAGAAACTGTTGGATACAGGTAAACAGAGGAAGTAAGTGATAGCTGAGATCAGAGGGCAGAGACTAAACTGCCAGTTCTGGTATCTAAAACTGAAATGCGCATAGAGGAAAGATGATTTTCTTCTGGATGTTTCCCTACAGATTCTCTGCCCTCTATAGCAGGCAGGTTCTGGAGTCTCCTTACCTCTTTAGCCCATACACTTAGCACACAGCTAGGATCTCCACCACCATGCGGAGCAGCAGGGACAGCGTGCCTGCAGAGTCATTTAAGATGTCAAACCAGTATTTCCCAGCCTCTATGGTGAACTCTATGCCGATGGCACAGTTGATGTGGCACACCTGACCAGGAGCACCAGATTGCAGCTCATCATTCTGAGACTCCCTGAGTCATCCCACATTAGATGTCAACAAGAGCCATAGATACCTAGGTTTGCTGTGGAGGGCGAGTCCCCACATCAGCTTTAAGAGCTGCTTTGCAGGAGATTTCATAGCAGGAAAACAACAACAACAGTTAGGTTGTTGCACTTTAGGGGGACGTCATAATGGCTGAAAGTCTAGGAATGCTGAACATACCAAAACATAGCCCTTGAGACTGTGAGAATTGGACTGAAATGTGGTGTGGGGTCCTAGAGAAGGATTGGTTTGGGAGGAAATTACAATTTACATAGCTGCTATCACTTGCTTGGGTCTGGTCATCAACCTTAGCAGATTAAGCCTCCAAAGTAGTAGTCAGGGATCCCTTGTGTACCGGGATGCCAGGGCTTAGTGTTGTCTGATATCTCCCTGTAGTACAACATGGCAGAGTCAATATTTGACTCTTTCCAGGTTTTCGTCTGACTTCCCAAGGCTTTGCATGGTGCCTCTGAATTGATAGTAGCCCTTCCCACTGCCATACCATATTATGTCAAACACCGGGTTGCTCCCTCAGGAGATGATTAAGTGCTGGATTGAGAGCTACATGCATTTGTACAGTGGACCACAGTGTCCCAATTTATGAAAAAAAAATACCAAGTGCTATCAAGCTTCGATGAACGGGGAAGAGGATACTTCCCACATGATAACTAGGACATGTGATCAGAAGTGACATTATCTATCATGGACATAGTGCCATCAGAGGCACATGAGGGTTTTCATGATCCTGGCTGGGTGGCAAGGTGGTGAAATAAAAAATGGGTCTCTGTGGTGCATATTGCATGTGCATACTGCTCCTAGAAAAACTGATCCAAGTGGAGCTGAGTATCACCATTGCAGGAGCACAGCTACATCCCTGCAGCCCCTCTGGGGTTGTCTTAGCAGCACGTGGCCCCTAATAAGACCCCTCCACTGATTGTCTTGCATATTGCCATCCATAGTTGCCCAGCCTCCACTGCCTGGTGTCCTCACCTGCAATGGCCGCCTTGGGTTGGTAGCTGGAGAAGACCTTGCTGTCTGTCAGATGGGTGAGCATGGCCACTGTGTGTCCAAGTAGGATCCCCATACCCAGGATCATCAGCAGCATGAAGAAGTAGAGAACTGACCACAGCTGGGACACTTCCATGCTTCTAATGCCCTCAGTGTAGACGATAAAGGCCAGGCCCATGCCCTGGACAGCCTGCAGATGATTAATAGACACCAGATACTCGTGTGAGTCAGAGGGGACAAGAGTGGAACACCATAGTTCAGACGTGGAAGGTCTCTCCTCCATGTGTTGCTGCACACTTCCAGGTGTGTAACTGTAACACCAAAAATAAAAACCCAGAGACAGATATTGGGGTTCAAGCATCAAGCTGAAGGTCAGAGCAGCAAAGCAGCCAAGACACTAGCCCTTACTTCTACCTCAGTCTAAAAGGGGGTGATCCTGTCCCTGCAAGATCTCTAGCAAACCTCAGAATCCTGCCTCTCCTCAGGGTGCCTAGAGACCAAATCTCACAATGCAGCCTGAGACATTGGGTTTCTGTTTTTTATATGCCTCTCTAGAGCTGGGATTAAAGGCATGAGCTCTGGTAATCTTATAGACTGATTCACTCTAGTATATCCCTGGGAGGTTTCAAACTCACAGAAATCCACCCAAAGCGTGTGCCACCACTGCCTGGCCAGCTGGTATGGATGTTGGGATTAAAGGTATGTGTCACCTTTGCCTGATTGCAATAGCTTTTGACTGGCTTTGCTTTTTGAATCCTCGGGCAAGCTTTGACAAATCATACATAATACATCACCACATATAAATTTCTGGACTTTCAGATCTGGGCTCTCACTCGAGATAGTAGACCATTGGGTGAGTGCCTTGAAGTTTTGTAGCCCGCTGTCACTTCCTGTCTGTTCTTGGCTTCCTTGCCCATCAATAGTTAGAGTCTTAGGCTCATGAGTCTATTGTCATGAATTGTACAATCCTTCTCCACCATGATAGATTGTACCTCTCACTCAGGAGAGCAAAATAAGTACCTCCCCTCATGACCGCGTTAGGTATTTGGTTATAGCAACACAATTTTGTATTGAACGATACATAAATGTAAATAAGCTCAGTGGAGTAAGCACAGTGGGAATAGTAGGCTTCAGAAACAGATAAGTATAACATGACTCTGAGATTTTTAACTGAATATTAGATATCACACAACAATTATTGCACTATTATTAGCAGGAGCCATCCATTCTAAACAATTTTAGTGTTAAAATACTCCCTATTGGGGTACTCTGATCTCACTTTCCTGCCCCTGACTACCACTGAAAGCAACACATCAAAGACAATTGGAATCAATGACTTAGAAACAACAATAGTGTTTTCAATGATTAACATAATTATTGGTTTAAATGGTCACTGTAGTGTTAATATTGGATTAGTTATGGCTGAAGATAGAAGGAGTAGACAGGGAGTTATTTCTCATGGTAATTCTATTCAATCAAATGTAGTTCGACCGAAATATGCAAAAATTAGACTAATGGTGTCTGTATACACTGTGAACCTTATTCTATCTTGATGTGTAATGGACGTCAATCGTAGAACAAGCTGCTGAATCTCAGATAATCACATCAGCTAGCCTTTGCGTGCCAGGTAGCCAACTGCTTGAAACAAGGTTCAAAAAAGCAAATACAAGTTTTAACCAATGAGCACTTTGTATACATCATTGCCATTTTCTTTTTAAAATTTTATTTTATATGCATTGGTGTTTTGCTTGCATGCATGTGTGTGTATGTGTGTGTGCGCGCGCGTGTGTGTGTGTGTGTGTGTGTGTGTATTTGTGTATGTGTGTGAGACAGACAGACAGAGAGAGAGAGACACACACACACACACACACACAGAGAGAGAGAGAGAGAGAGAGAGAGAGAGAGAAATCCTCTGAAGGTTGAGTTAAAGGTAGCTGTAGCATGCCATGTGGGTGCTGAGAATAGAACCCATGTCCTCTGGAAAAGCAGCTAGTTTTCTGAACCACTGAGCCTCATGTCCACTTTCTATACATTATTTTCTTTTCTTTTGGTATCCTGCACATGTTAGGGTAGAACATGTTTAATTTCATTTTGCCCAGTATGTTTTCTAACTATAGAGTCAAGCCAATTAAGGTCTATGAGAGTAATTCTGTCTTACCTGTCTCTCTCCATGCCCTCCTCCTCCCTCCACCCCCTCCCCTTTGGAGTTAGCTGGCTGAGGCAGAGCAAGGAGACTTCTGTTACTGACAGCCACTAGGTGGTGCTGCTGCCTCCTGAATGAGCCAAAGCTTCCTCCTGTCTGCTGTTTGGGTCACCAGCAGAAGTGCAAGATTCCCCGAGTTCCTACCTCCTCCCCATTGCTTTACATCACTTCTAGGATATATCTGTGTCCCTTCTTCAGTCACCCCAAGAGCTGAGGTCCTGGCCTCTCTTTGACTTTATTCTAATCTGAAACATCCACTTCCTGGCCTGTCCCGTTCTCCCTGAAAACTGGCATTTCTTTTCTAGATGACCATTTAAACTTCTTAACCTTGGGTGATCCAGAAACTGGTCACCATATCTTTAAAAGCTTGAAAATGTCATAAGCTGAGGGAGTGCATAAGAGTAGAGGATAAAATAAGTCAGTTTGGAAATGCCACAAATTATAAGCCTTTTCTTTGGTTCACAAACCTTTTCATGGCTGAATACTTGCGAGGGTTGTGGGAAAGGGGGAGCCACCATTCTCAATACCTAACTTACTGGAGATGACTCAGTATGTCATGGGACCCTGGCTCTTCTTAAAGAGACAATGGGGAGTGTTTCTCAATGGACAGCCTGCCATTTAGAGCGTCATGGCTGGTTTTTACCTAAACCAAAACCATCAGAAAAATCTATGGTAGAGGAAGGCATGGCACAGCTCTTTGACCCAGATCACACCCAAACAACCTCTGAATCCCCTTATATGACCTCACTCTACAGGGCTGGGTGAGTGGAGGGCATGAGTTTCCCCAGGGTTCCTTGTTGCTGCTGCTGCTGCTGCTGGTGCTTGGCAGAAAATTGGAAATCCAAACACCCCACCAGTGGTTCTCAGCATGTAGTCCCAGAACACCAAGGTATGTCTGAGATGTTGGACTTCAACCCAGGCCCCCTCGCTTAAAACATCTTCAGGCACTCGTCCCATTTTCACAAGATACCCCTATGATATGATAACGCCCAGGCTTGGAGGCTGCCCTAATTAGGAATATCGGCCCCAGAAATATATCCCATCACCGGGGAGGTAAAACATATCCCAGTGCTGGCCAGGGCAACAAGGTAAAAAAACTGACACGTCCATGGGCTGTCTTTTCAAACTGGACTCCAGTCAGGTTTCTTGAAAAGCTCTGATGGTGGAAGATCACAGAATCTAGTCCTGGAGACTGAGTCCCATCCCAGAAAGCCACAAATAGAGCAGGGCTAGCAGGCAAACACACCAGGATACAACATGGGAAAGGAAAAAAAAAGGAAACGTTTAGAAAAAGAAACTGTTGGATACAGGTAAACAGAGGAAGTAAGTGATAGCTGAGATCAGAGGGCAGAGACTAAACTGCCAGTTCTGGTATCTAAAACTGAAATGCGCATAGAGGAAAGATGATTTTCTTCTGGATGTTTCCCTACAGATTCTCTGCCCTCTATAGCAGGCAGGTTCTGGAGTCTCCTTACCTCTTTAGCCCATACACTTAGCACACAGCTAGGATCTCCACCACCATGCGGAGCAGCAGGGACAGCGTGCCTGCAGAGTCATTGAAGATGTCAAACCAGTATTTCCCAGCCTCTATGGTGAACTCTATGCCGATGGCACAGTTGATGTGGCACACCTGACCAGGAGCACCAGATTGCAGCTCATCATTCTGAGACTCCCTGAGTCATCCCACATTAGATGTCAACAAGAGCCATAGATACCTAGGTTTGCTGTGGAGGGCGAGTCCCCACATCAGCTTTAAGAGCTGCTTTGCAGGAGATTTCATAGCAGGAAAACAACAACAACAGTTAGGTTGTTGCACTTTAGGGGACGTCATAATGGCTGAAAGTCTAGGAATGCTGAACATACCAAAACATAGCCCTTGAGACTGTGAGAATTGGACTGAAATGTGGTGTGGGGTCCTAGAGAAGGATTGGTTTGGGAGGAAATTACAATTTACATAGCTGCTATCACTTGCTTGGGTCTGGTCATCAACCTTAGCAGATTAAGCCTCCAAAGTAGTAGTCAGGGATCCCTTGTGTACCGGGATGCCAGGGCTTAGTGTTGTCTGATATCTCCCTGTAGTACAACATGGCAGAGTCAATATTTGACTCTTTCCAGGTTTTCGTCTGACTTCCCAAGGCTTTGCATGGTGCCTCTGAATTCATAGTAGCCCTTCCCACTGCCATACCATATTATGTCAAACACCGGGTTGCTCCCTCAGGAGATGATTAAGTGCTGGATTGAGAGCTACATGCATTTGTACAGTGGACCACAGTGTCCCAATTTATGAAAAAAAAATACCAAGTGCTATCAAGCTTCGATGAACGGGGAAGAGGATACTTCCCACATGATAACTAGGACATGTGATCAGAAGTGACATTATCTATCATGGACATAGTGCCATCAGAGGCACATGAGGGTTTTCATGATCCTGGCTGTGTGGCAAGGTGGTGAAATAAAAAATGGGTCTCTGTGGTGCATATTGCATGTGCATACAGCTCCTAGAAAAACTGATCCAAGTGGAGCTGAGTATCACCATTGCAGGAGCACAGCTACATCCCTGCAGCCCCTCTGGGGTTGTCTTAGCAGCACGTGGCCCCTAATAAGACCCCTCCACTGATTGTCTTGCATTTTGCCATCCATAGTTGCCCAGCCTCCACTGCCTGGTGTCCTCACCTGCAATGGCCGCCTTGGGTTGGTAGCTGGAGAAGACCTTGCTGTCTGTCAGATGGGTGAGCATGGCCACTGTGTGTCCAAGCAGGCTCCCCATACCCAGCATCATCAGCAGCATGAAGAAGTAGAGAACTGACCACAGCTGGGACACTTCCATGCTTCTAATGGCCTCAGTGTAGACGATAAAGGCCAGGCCCATGCCCTGGACAGCCTGCAGATGATTAATAGACACCAGATACTCGTGTGAGTCAGAGGGGACAAGAGTGGAACACCATAGTTCGGACGTGGAAGGTCTCTCCTCCATGTGTTGCTGCACACTTCCAGGTGTGTAACTGTAACACCAAAAATAAAAACCCAGAGACAGATATTGGGGTTCAAGCATCAAGCTGAAGGTCAGAGCAGCAAAGCAGCCAAGACACTAGCCCTTACTTCTACCTCAGTCTAAAAGGGGGTGATCCTGTCCCTGCAAGATCTCTAGCAAACCTCAGAATGCTGCCTCTCCTCAGGGTGCCTAGAGACCAAATCTCAAAATGCAGCCTGAGACATTGGGTTTCTGTTTTTTATATGCCACTCTAGAGCTGTGATTAATGGCATGAGCTCTGGTAATCTTATAGATTGATTCACTCTAGTGTATCCCTGGGAGGTTTCAAAATCACAGAAATCCACCCAAAGCGTGTGCCACCACTGCCTGGCCAGCTGGTATGGATGCTGGGATTAAAGGTATGTGTCACCTTTGCCTGATTGCAATAGCTTTTGACTGGATTTGCTTTTTGAATCCTCGGGCAAGCTTTAACAAATCATACATACTATATCACCACATATAAATTTGTGGACTTTCAGAGCTGGGCTCTCACTCGAGATAGTAGACCATTGGGTGAGTGCCTTGAAGTTTTGTAGCCCGCTGTCACTTCCTGTCTGTTCTTGGCTTCCTTGCCCATCAATAGTTAGAGTCTTAGGCTCATGAGTCTATTGTCATGAATTGTACAATCCTTCTCCACCATGATAGATTGTACCTCTCACTCAGGAGAGTATAATAAGTATCTCCCTGATGACCGTGTTAGGTATTTGGATATAGCAACACAATTTTCTATTGCCTGATATAGAAATGTAAATAAGCTCAGTTGAGTAAGCACAGTGGAAATAGTAGGCTTCAGATGCAGATAACATGACACTGAAATTATTAACTGAATTTTAGATATTATACAACAATTATTTCACTATTATTTGCAGGAGCCATCCATTCTAAACAATTTTAGTGTTAAAATACTCCCTATTGGGGTACTCTGATCTTATTTTCCTGCACATGAATACCACCGAAAGCCACACATCAAAGACATTTGGTTATCAATGACTTAGAACAAACAATAGTGTTTTCAATGATTAACATAATTTTTGGTTTAAATGGTCACTGTAAAGTTAATATTGGATTATATATGGCTGAAGAGAGAAGGATTGGACAGGGAGTTATTTCTCATGGTAATTCTATTCAATCAAATATAGTTTGACTGAAAGATGCACTTAAATTGGACTAATGGTGTCTGTATACATTGTGAACCTTAAACTATCTTAATGTGTGTGGGGTCCTAGCTAAGGATTGGTTTGTGAGGAAACGACAATTTACATAGGTGCTAGCACATGCCAAGTTCTGGTCTTGTACCTTACCATATTAAGCCTCCAAGGTAATAGTCAGGGATCCCTTGTATAACTGAATGCCAGGGCTTAGTGCTGTCTGATATCTCCCTGTAGTACAACATGGCAGGACTTCTGGGCTGAGAGAAAAACTCAGGGGAATGAATCCAGGCCTGGACCCATGCCAAGAAGACAAGGTGGGAGCTGAGAATACTGAATAATATACAATAGGCTAATAGACATTTGTTAAGTTATAGGAAATCGTTGGGAACAAGGTTAAGTTAAAGGCCAATCATTCATAATTTGGAAATGTCTGTGTCATTATTTGGGGATGGATTGTTCCAAGAAAATCTGACAAGAAAGTCCAACTACATGTTAGCACTGGATAGGTGAGAGAGATCCGTAAGTCTCAGTGGCAGAAAAGTCTACTTTCATAAATGTGAACATGATAAATAAGATGCACAATTGGATGAATTGACTTTGACACGTGATCTCTCTATTGCTCTCTCTGTCCATCTCTGCTTCTGTCTCTCTCTCCCTGTAACACACACACACACACACACACACACACACACACACACACACACAACCCCCCCCACACACACAGTAAACAGATATATTCCATATTGTATTATGGTTGGTTGTCTTCACCTATTCTGTCCCTGTACTGTGCCCTTTCCATTTGTTTACTCGAGAAATGGTTTCCCTGTGTAGCCCTGCCTGTCTCCTATCTCACTCTGTGTACAAGGCTGGTCAAAAACTGAAGTGAAGCCTACCTCAGCATCCCTTAGTACAAACTGGCTCCTTATTTAGAATTAAGGTAAAAGCTGTCAGGTTTTTGAAATTGATAAATACAAGTACATAATATGAATACATATTACCTGCAAAAGCAACATATGTAGTGCCACAATACTCTGCAATGACACAGAAAATACACTTTGAAATTCACACACTCCATCTTTTTCAAAACTTGAATCAGAAGTTAGTTCAAATTTTTTCATACACAATATGATTTGTCTATTAATATTGACAAACTGTTCTTTCCTAAATTCTTAAAACAATCAAAATTATTATGAGATACATAAAATCCAATGAAATTTTATGGGGGAATGAATACAGCAGCATACCTTTGTTTGCCTGAAAGTTGCCACATGTTGTTGGAACAGGTTCAGCTTCTCTACGATGGGGTCAGAGGTGATATGCACATCATACATAGGCCTATGAAGAAGTTTACATAGTTCCTCATATTGTTATAAGTGTAGTTTATGTTTATGAATTCTCTCTTTTTTTTACATTTTTTGAGAAATTCTACTTGAGTGTCCAATTCTTTTCTAGTTAATGGAGACTTGTCTCTTTCTTTTTTTATGATACCAGATATGATTATAGTAAGGTGCAAGGATGGTAATGGAGCTACAAAATAATAAGAATGCCAAATGGTTAAATGAACATACAAGGAGTTTAAGCCTCGGGTGGTGGCACAATTTTTTAAATGTAGCACTAGGGAGACAGAAGGGCAGTGGTTATCTGTGAGTTGGAGACCACCCTTGAATACAAAATATGGCCTAAGATGGGCAGGGCTATTACACAGAGATAAACTGCCAAAAATGTAGATTATGCCAAACAGAAAAAAATGAAAAAAGGATCACCTAATACTTCTAGCAAGAATGAACAATTATGACTTTGTTTCGTGCTTGACTTCTGCTATGTGGCAAAGAAATACCTCAGGGTCCTGATACTCCAACCTCATGTTCAGATTATTATTATAGGTATCAGTCACCATGCTCAACTTCCGATTATAATTCCTACTGTAGTAAAATATCCTTGATTTATAGCCCTGCGTGTAATATCTTTGGTAGTAAATAATATTGCTCCAATTTATACTGTAGTAAAACACCCCTGAATTATTGCCCTGCTCCAAGTTAACAACAATCTTAATTAAATCCCATTCCCATAAATGGGACAAAACAATATGTACTCAGCAGAATCTGTATTGCAAGTATAAACACAGCCAGTTTTTTACTTTCAATATAGTACTCAAATTACACAATACTTACACTAATATTCCCATGATCACCTCTTTGCCCATTAGTATAAATTCAGTAGATCCTACCCCTTTCCTAGTGGATAAAGAAGGCATTAGAGTGAGTATTATTTATATATTGGAAAAATATAGTTTCACTAATCATTCATTTAAAATCGCCTTATATTCACGGAAAACAGATGTAATTGTTATACTCCAATGGTTCTCATGTGCCTAAATTCACATGAGTGAAATTGAGTGTTTAAGAAAAAAAAAAAAAAAAGATTTTTTATGTAGCAAATCCACATCATTTATATTGACTTAAGGAAATGCTCTAATATCATGGTCTTCTAGAAGGATCAATTATCCTTACCTTTGAAAGGCAGTCTGACTGCTAGTGTTATTCCATCTACAGACATGGGTGGTATGCTTCTACTTTAATAGTAATTGGAATATGAGATACTTCAACATTATCACTCAACTCTCCCTGGTGTCCCATATTTTCAGAACCATTCTGAATGGCTGAGTGGTGTACAGCTTTGATCATTAAAAGAGCCACAAATTTTAAGTTTGTCTGGTAACAACTATTTGTTTATCACCTCATATACTCGGCTTTTATGTTCCCAATTGTTCTGTGGTGGTGGATGGTAGCTCAGACATATATATGAAGAATGAATGGAGGACAGAAATCAGGTTTGGGGTGATACTGTCTACCTGGTTGTTTGATATAAAGCCTAACTTACAAGACTATGAGATTCTTTCCTACATGTATTTAAGTGTGTTACTTGTGAACCTGGTGACCACTGAAGTCACAAGTCAGTGCTGGATTCCCTGGAATAGAAGATCAGGACAGTTGTAGTCCACCACATGGGCTGGAAACTGAAACCTGCTACTATGCAAGAGCAGAAAATGCTTGCAACTGCTCAACCTATCTTCAGCTGCTGTCTTATTTTTGGTATTTTGGAGATGAAGTTTCTCATTCCACCTATCTCTGCCTCTCAATGTTGAAGTTAGAAGTACATGCAACCATTATGTTTTTTTACTCGAGACAAGGTTCCTATATGATGCCCTGGCTGTCTTGAAACTTACTCTGTAGAACAGGCTGACCTTTGGAGATCCTTCTGCCTCTGCCTCTGCCTCCAAAGTACTGGTGTTAAAGGCATAAACCACAACCCAGCAATCTGGATTAATTTTCAAGAATTGTGAGCATTGACTTGAAGTTTTCATGGCTTTGAGGGAAGTAGTTTACAAATTAATCAATTTATTCAATGTTTCCTTACCCCCTCTTTCAAACAAACACCAATGCCTCCATTTCTCTAAAGTAAAGTATTATTATGCTCTGTAAAACAAAACAAAGAAAATTGTAAGCAGGGTGAATAGGGTTATTGCCTTCCACATTTGTCATATACATCCCTCCTCCAACTAGAATGCTTTCCATTTGCATTGCTAAACTGACAACATATTCCTCTGTCTTAGATACCCACCAGCTTGTGTTGAACATGTCAAAATTTAAGCCTAAATATGTATCAATTTTTACTTTTACAAAAAAGCCCCATGCATTTAGGTAGCTATGTGTAGTTCAAGTTTATATTTGCAGCACTTGGAAGTATGGACAGATGACTGCTAATACCTCCAAGCTGGCCTTGCCTACAAACCAAGTCCTTGCCTCTAAACAAGTAAGTATACATAAAGAAATGAAATGTAACCATCTCATATTTAATTGATGAAAATTACAAACCAGTGGGATGGTACATGCCTTGCTCGGTACTCAGAAGCTTGAGACAGGAGTCACAAGTTCAAGGCCAGAAAGTACTGTATTGCTAAGGACCCATCCTGGAAAAAGAACAAATGAGATAGAAGTGAGCATCTTAGCAAGGCTCAGTAGTGAGAACGCCGATGAGTATAACTTTGTGCGGGCCTATGAGTGCTTCCAGCACTGCAGCCATACTTGCCTGGTCTTTGAGATGCTGGAGCAGAACCTATATGACTTCCTGAAGCAGAATAAATTCAGTCCCCTGACCCTAAATGGTGTGGAAAATTTTAAATCTTTTTCATGCCCTGTTACCTGTAGTTCTTCTTCTGATGTATCAGACTGAAGGTCTTCTAAAGCCTGAAATCTATTCACCATTGTTTCTTTGAGTGTCTGAACTTCTTGAATCAAATAACTTTCTAGAGACTTCATTGCATCAGTCAGTTTCTTACTTTCTCCAACTTCAAATGATTCCATGTTTTTAATCTTATCATCCTTAGATATTATCTGAATGGCGTGTAAACTGCCTTCCAGAAAGAATGTTCTATCCGCTAGCTTGCCATTATCCTCAGACATGGAAGAGTTTCTGTCATCTAGTCTTTCTATCTGATGTTCCAGTTTTTTAAAATTATTAGTAGCTTCCTCCGACCAGGAGTGGGCTGTTTCTGCTAGTTTGTTAATGCATTGCATTGTTTCTGTTCTGGTTATTGAGGTATCTGACATTAAACAAATTATACCTTTCAGCTCGCCAACGCCATCTTCAATATTCTGAACCTTTCTTTCTATATTTTCTATGCTTTGAATTCTATCATTTTCAATGTTTCGAATCTTTGTCTCTATGTTTTGAATTCCATCATTTTCAATGTTTCGAATCTTTGTCACTAAGTCTCCCATGGTTTGTACAAGTTCCTTATTGTTTGCAGTAATCTCAAACCATTTCTTTAAGAATATCATGTTAATGATGAAACCCATTGCTATTACAAAATAAAAGTATATATTGGTCCAGTCATAAGTTTCTTCTGCTAAAATCCCTTCTACATATGAAGTAAAATATTTCCTAAAGTTCTGCATAGTAAAATTATCTGCCATAGTTATGGAACAATTTATCTCAGATTTTATATCAGCTTAAATTGCAAAGGATGTTACAATTACCTTAGGTGTAATTCTGCTGTCCTGGAACTTTGATGCTTTTAGTTGTATTTCTCAGCTTGTGGTAGCTACGCCTGGAGGTGTGTCATCAAATAGCGCCTAGCCGCCCAGGCTCGTCTGATCCCGGTTCCTGTAAAAAGTTCTTAACAAACTATGGCAAGCAGAATTTTGTTAAAAGGGGACTTTTGGAGTTACTTGTAACACAAGACGAAACGCGTGCAAGCCGGGCGGGTGCCGCCGGGCAGGTGCCGCTGGGTGGGTGCCGCCGGGCGTGTGCCGCCGAGAGGCAATGCGCAAATGCAAAGTCCCGTGCGGAAATGGGCAAAAAATGTTAAGCGGTAAGTGCCTTCTCAGGTCTGCTTTAGCGGCAAAGATCTCCTTTGCAGTAAGGAAGAGGCAAATGTCCCAAAGCTGTGGTGAGTCCACCTGGTTAAACCCTGCCCGTCGGGGAAGGTGGGGGAGGGGGGCGGCTTCTGCCGCCTGGGGGCAAAACCCAGGTAAATCCCACTTCTGACACCAGATATTGCGGTAAATAAGGATCAGGATAAACAAATAGGCCGAATAGATGTTTATTCAGGGAGAAATAACTTACAACCTAGACAGATGAACACCAGGAAATTCAACCCGATCCTCTCCTGTCCGAGTCACGCCAGAAAGAGAGAGCGCCTTCCTGGCCCCCTCCGACCTCCTTCCTCAGGTCACCTCCGCTCATTGCTCCACCCCCCAATGGGCGTGGTCAGTGCTACAGAAGGACTACCTCACTACACATACATTAACTTCACTGTCCCTCGCTACCGTCTCGCCAGCAAGAACGATGAGGCACACTCAGGATCCTTCTGCAATAAAGCCTTTATGCATCTTGAGAGGGAAAGCATAAGCTTACAGAGCGGAGACCCCAAGGTTTACAACCTTTGCCTCGGACGTGTCACCTCCTGATTGGCTGCAGCCCTCGGCCCATATGACGCCTCGGAAGGGGCAGAGGCCAAGGGAGGGAAAAATCACCCTGCACCTGTGCACTGACTTGTTTACTCTCAACGCCAGCTGGATGCAGGCGCCATCTTGTAATGGAGAATGCAGGGACAGCTCCCTACATCTCCCCCTTTTTTATTAATTAATGAAAAGGCTTCAATTTACAAGCAAATAGGTCACGCATATATTGAGGGATAGAGGCAGAGGTTGTACCTTCCCAATCAAACATTAAGACTGTGTATGAGAGTCGCCATTAGGCTGTTAGCTTTACCCAAAGCGCTCTCGACCTGTCCTCTGCCGTTTTTCTGGGAAAGGGAGACTAGTGCAGGCAACACTTATGCAGGACAACATACCTCTCAGAGAGACATGCATGCCAGGCAACTCCCTGTGCGATGCTTTGCTCAGCATCCCTCATGGGCTGCTCAAGCCTGACACTGTACCCTGTGCAATGAGCCTAGGCTCCGGGTGTCCAAGAGCTGTCTAGCCAGCAGCCTACTGCTTAAGCATAGATAACCAAATATCAGTGGAAGCCCCTTGTTCCAAAGCTGTAAGCGCCTGGGTGATAACCACCTTGTCTCTCTTAGTTTGAGCCCTGAGCCTACACACCAGCCAGAGAAGCAACACAAGTCCGCAGCAAATGGCTGCACCAAACAATCCCACCCCCACCCATTCCTTGAAATAGGAAACAGCTGAAGCAATCCACGACAACAGTCCCTCCATCAAGGATAGATCAAGGCACGTGAAGTTTATCTGAATAATGGCGGCTCTCAACTCCCGAAGCATCTGCTCAAACTCAAAGGTCCTATTCTGCAATATGAACCGAGGTTTCAGGGGGTCTGGCTTGATCAAACCACATTAGTCTGGAAGGAATCCACAGCTTTTTATTTCCTGTTGAAACAAAAATAGAAATCCCTTTTCCCAGTAACTTGTCCTTGAACTTAAATTTTGGAGTCAAAGCATTTTTAAAATATATCAATTGAATTAATCCAGAAACATTTCCTTTATCAGTTGTTATTTTCTCAGCAATCAAACAATGAATGCAGAGACAACACAATAGCATACTGTAACCAGATTCTCTCTGAGCTTTTCATCTTTACATGGCTTTATTATTACTCTGTTTCTTTTACTTCTATTGTTTCATTTTTTGAGACAGGGTTTCTCTGTGTAACTCTTATCTGTCCTGGAATTCACTCTGCATACCAGGTTTACTTTGAACTCACAAGAGATTTGCTTGCTTCTGTCTCCCAAGTGCTGGAATTAAAGGCATGTGCCACCACACCCAGCTTAGACAAATTAACTGCTTTGGTTTCTGACAAATACACTCCCTTGTCATTAGAATCACCGGGAGGGCCTTTTTAACATTTTTTGGGGGGGGGACTGGTTTTTTCCTGCACGCGCCCAACCTCTCATTATGCTCGGTTTCTGACTTGCTATCCTGGACCTCTTACCAAGGCCCAGAAAAGACCTACCTCTCCCAGCACGTCTGCCAGCAGTTCTGAATCCTCCTTGTAGTCAAGGGGTCTCCGATGGGCTGACGATGATGATGTCTCAGTTCCCGGGTTTCGGCAACAGAAGTCCTGTCGCCACCAAGAATGATGCAGCACACTCAGGATCCTTCTGCAGTAAAGCTTGAATGCATCCTGAGAGGGAGAGCATCAGCTTACAGAACAGAGACCCCAAATATCCAAAACCATACCCTTATATAGGTTTATAACCTTCGTCTCGGACGTGTCACCTCCTGATTGGCTGCAGCTCATCGGCCCATCATGATGCCAAGGGAGAGGCAGAGGCCAAGGGAGGGAAAAATCACCCTGCACCTGCTCACTGACTTGTTTACTCTCAACGCCAGCGGGATGCAGGTGCCATCTTGTAAATGAGAATGCAGGGACGGCTCCCTACACTTCACCACAGTTGAAAAGGAGAAAATCATATCTTACCGTTCTGGTGTGCTTCTGTTGCTGTGCTAAAACACGGACCACACACTATGCAGGCCAGAAAGGGGCTTACTTAGCTTATGCTCCAGGTCACTGTCCCTAAAGAAAATTATAGCAGCGACTTAAGCAGGACAGTGGGAAGAAAATGTGGAGGAATGCAGTTGTCAGCTCATCTCTGGCTCTCTCACTTCCTCACAGTAAAGCTTAGCAAGTCCCCTTTGTTTACAGATAGCCCCGTGCACATGGACAGTTATAAAAGCATAACTGCTGCCAGTGTACAAGTTTCCAGATTTTTTCTTTTCTTTGGCCGGCTGCAAGGCCTGTATTAAGGCCAAGAGCTCAGCTTCTCATGCTGAGGTTCCTTCTGGCAGGCTGCTGGCCCAAACAGGGCAGGTTTAATTCACATCGCTGTCCAAGTCCTTTCTTTACCTTTCACAAGGTAACTGTTCCCATCGGTGAACCAAGTTAGTGCTTCCTCAGCCAGAGGGAAGTTTGTAAGATCTTTGCAAACTCCTGTCTCTTTAATCAGCAGTTGATGACAGTCCCAAATTACTTGTTCATCAGTCTTCTCAGGCAGAAGAGTGGCAGGTAGTGCATCAGTGATTCATGTGGGCATGGTCATCCATCCATTGGACAGTGGGCTGCCAGACAATGCTCTCCTGCTCACCAGTGCATGGGGGGCTATTGTAGTTACTTTCTGCCCCTAAGTTAACATGTCAGTGTCTTTGACCAGTACAGCCATGGCCGCCATAGCTTTTAGACAGCCAGACCATCCACTGCCTACAGGATCAAGCTCCTTCCCTGTTTATCGGTTACTCATGGCTGATCAGAGTCAAAATAAATCCAGGCTCCTACATTTGACAAGATGTCTCTTTTTAACAGAGGGTAAGGGCATCCAGCGATATCTAGGAACAAGTGAGATATCTGGCCTACATCAAGGATCACTGCCACAGGAGTCCAGGCAGCTCCTGCATCCTGCTTGTGGGCACTCAACTCTGCTGTACCATCTGGCACAGGTAAGGTAAACAACACAGTTTGACAAGAACATGGCATAGGAGATGCAGGCAAACAGGAATTGCAGCTGGGTGCCCCACTGAGGCCATGCCTTCTCCATTTCCTGATCTGGCTCTCAGTCAGGTCCTGTTGTCTAGCCACTGCTGGCCTGCATTTTAATTGCTAATCTCATTAACACCTGCCACAGGTGGGAAGGCAATCTACACCCAGTCAAGCCTCTGCAGGAAAGGCAACCTCCTCAGCAATGGGTATTGACTTCAGAGCACAGGGAAAGGATCACATTTCCTCAGACTCTTTTGGATTCATACATGATAATACTTATATGTCAAGCACCACTGTGCAACAGGAAAACAAAGCCCTCTCACGCCAGAGCTGACATTCAGAAGGCAGGAACATTTAATTGCTAAGGGATGCCTTGTTCATGCCTTCTTTTGATCTACTGGGGCACTTTCTATTGGTACACACCACCTAGTTCACCTAAATAGGAGATGCAGGAACAATTTAAAGGGATAAGTTCTTGAACCTGATTGACAGTGACTCAGGGCTCTACAGATGAGAGATGACTTTTGCACAGAGAGGGTGAGTTTGGAGGCTCAACAAAAGAGCACTGCCCTAGCACCTGTGAGGCCCTCAGTTTGACCCTAAGCTTCTCCATCTACTTGGCCTCTTCCTCACCCATGCCTAATTCCACTCTAATGCTAATGGATATTTGGGTTGTTCCAGTTTCTGGCTACTATGAACAGAACTAGTGTGCACCTTCTAGCATGTTCCTATTTCTCTCTTATTCTCCTCCCCCGCCCCTGTCTCTCTTGCTGTGTATGTGTTTTAAACAAGAATGTATTGGGAGAAGGTCCCATACCAGGAGTGGAATTCAGAGACAATTTGTGGGAGCCAGGCAATTGACCTTACCATTTCACTGGCCCTGCCAATAAGTTTTTACATTTTTGTATAGACTTATGACTGTGCACTGATGGTTCCATTAGTCTGTTGATTTCCCTGACAACTGACAAGTCTGCAACCTTTCCACTTGCTCACTGGGCCACCAAAAGAGCACACGGTTTCTGAAATGTATGCCTGAGCCCTTGATTGGATTTTACTGGTCTGTCTTTTTCTACTGGTTTGCATTTGTTTCACTACTTTGGCTACAGGCCCTATGTCTGCTTTATATACCAACACTTTCATTTCTTACTGTGTTGCCTTTCTGGCCAATTTTAAGTGTCTTCTATTGGAGAGAATTCTTAACTTCCAGAAAGTTCAATTTGTGCTGGAGATATATGTAGCTCTGTTTTTTGAGAGTGCTTGCCTAACATGCATGAGACCCTGGGCTCTATTCCTGGCTCTGCAGAAACTGGGTATGTATTGTGGTGTTTACCTATAATCCCAGTATTTGGGAGGTAGAGGCAGGAAGATCAGAAGTTCAAGGTCATCCTCAGCTACACAGCTACATAGCAAGTTCAAGGCTAGCCTGTTTTGGAGACCCTATCTCAAAAAGTAATCAAGTAAGCAGAAAGATTAGAGTTTGGTTTCCTGCCTCCACAGGATGAGCTCACTACCACCTGTAACTCCAGGTGTTGTAGGGGATATGATGCTTTTTTTTTTTTTTTTTTTTTTTTTTTTGGAGGGCACCTATATGTGCTCGTACATACACACAGTCATATACACACCAAATAAATATAAATATTAAAAGCAAACTAATCTATCAATATTTTTAAAAGTTTGCCTTCATGACCTTTTTTTCCCTCATGTCTTACTTTACACAGTCTTTTCCTAACAGGATAGTAGTGGATTTCTTTAATTCTAGCACTGGAGAGACAGAGAATCTGTGATTTCAAGATCAGCCTGGTTGAACATAGTGATTACACACAGATCCTGTCTCAAAAACACAAAAATAAAAACAAAAAAAACCAAAAGAACAACAAAAATCCGAACTTCTTGCTTCTCAAGTCCAAGGTCATGAAGCTATTACTGAGGAGTCAAACCCTTAGCAAAGCTAATCTCAGCAGTGAACGAGTTACTGCCTAGAAACTGCCCTTCAATGAACCTGGATCACAAGGATTCTGCTAGGCTGGCTGGTTAATGCACTGCAGGGATCCTCCTGTCTCCATAATGTCCCTCTCCTCTGTATTTGGAGAAATAGTCATGTGCCACTGTCCCTAACCTTTTACACAATGAGCCATCTCCAGCCACAGCCCTCCAGGTAGAGTGTCTACCTAAGGGCATGATGGTGAATAGTTTGGATCAAACAGCTGTTGCTGCCTCCAGCTATGTACTTATGTTTTGGGTATCACAGATTAGTTCTCCTGTAGGGTTCTTAGTCACATAGTGATATTTAGGAACTGGACACCTCAGAAAGATACTCAGGACAGTTACCAAGGCATTTGTTAGTACAATGGTGGCAGTGCCCTTCTTTCAGTCCTTACACCAGGGACCAGGCCAGCATCTGGTCTTAGCTGCCTTGGGAAGCCATTCCAATATTTGAGGCTCAGTAAGTGAAATTCTCTGCCTTTGTGTCTCTATGGTGTGTGTGTGTGTGTGTGTGTGTGTGTGTGTGTGTGTGTGTGTAGTATAAAGAATCACCAATCCAAGTAAATGCAAAAAAATAGTCAGATCATCACACCACCCTAAACATGAACTTGGTAACTTTTATGTCAGCTGATTCATTGAGTGATGGACTACTACATTTACAAAGAATGTGGTCGTGGGGGACCTCTGCACGGAGAGAATGATGCAGTGTGTGAACATTAATGTTAGACTGACAGATGTGTATTCCCTTTTTGCAGAAGAATCTCTCAACTTCTTGTTAATTTCATAGGAAATAACTCCAATTTTGGCTATTTTGAGCTCTCAACATATCACTGGGTAGGGTTGGGGAGAAGACATTTAGTGCAAACCACATGTTGCATTCTCACCATGCATGTACAGTGACATGTGTGGCCACAAGACCTTATCTGATACTAAAGAGTAGCAAATAACTGGAAATGATTTTTAACATTTACTTCTGCTTTAGATAATTTATACAATAACTTAGTCCTCAACATGGACTGTATTTAATGAAACAAATTCTCAAAAGCCCTCCATATGCCCTAACTGGTTACTTAGAGCTGTGTAGAGGACTGGACAGTAGAGCGAATTCAGCTCTTTGAGGTGTTTGTTTCTCTTTCGGGTGGTTTTAAGGTTTCAGACAAGCTTTGGTGCTCAGAGGAGCCTACTCTGGCTTGTGGGAGAACCCTTTCTTCAGACTTTACTTTCATAGCATCTATGACAATCGCAACACTGAAGTTCATTTATGCACTTTCCTAAAGAGGAGAAGAGGGGGCCATGACTGCATGGGTGTGGGCCAATAAGTGCATCCCGAGATTCTATATTCTTACCTTATTAATATGAAGGCCATGCAGCTTTCAATCATTTGCTAAACTTGGTGATTTCCATTGCTACCTAACTACCCTCTAGAGCTTCTATTTCCCCACAAGATGAAGTCCAAACTTCTTAGTATGTTTGGAAAGCTTTGCGGAATTTTGTTTTTTTTAAATTAAGCCCTGAGGAATATGAGCCTTGCATACCTGGGCTTTAGAAAACAGAGTTTTACCTCTGAAGTCTAAAAATCCACAGCATTTTGCTTAGGGTGAGAAACCTACCTCTAAGGTTGAATAAGACATATCAGCCACAGTCCCAAAGGAACACATAGGATTCACTTTTCATAACAAATGCAGCTCTGCAGGGCTTGCGGCACCAAGGGCTGGCTCAGTGGTTAATGCCCTTAGAGGACGCCTGGTTCAATTCCTAGCATCCACATGGTGGTTCACACCTATCTGTAATTTTTTTAACAGGAGACCTGATACCCTCTTCTGGGTTCTGAAGGCTCCTGTCTCTCAGGAACAAATGCATGCACATTTACTAAATAAAAATTTTGGAAAGTAAAACTGAAACTTTGATACTACTATGTATATGAAGCTATAGTTTTTTATTATGTATTTTTAGATAAATATTAAGAATTTAAAAATGGCTCTTCTCCTGTATTTCATGGGTCATATGTTTCACACTAGGTACTCTGACCTTTTCAGAAGCTGCCCACATCCTTACCATCTCCAGGATTTTGATATTACATCCAGGGTAGCCTCACTAAAGTACCTAGTGTACATAGCATCTTCATGTTGAATTTCACTTGCCAAGTGTTACTCAACACCACAAACTTGCAGCTAAGCCTATTTTTTGTCAAGAAAGAGCCTGGAATTGACTGTTTATCATGACAATCATTTAGCCACTTGTAGCTGGTGGCTTCTGTGTGTGGACTGGGAAAACACAGAACATCCTTGTACAATTTCCACAAGGCAGTCTTGGCCTGGAAGTTCAGTGATAACGCCTGGCATGCAGCATTCCTCTCTATGCTTAGACTACAGGCAGCTGTGTTGGATGGAGCCCTACTTTGCATGCTGCACTGCTTCCTCAGAAAAGGATAGGACTTGCTCCTTGCCTCTGCTTCCTCATGGGTGCTGACCAAGGGCATATCAGGGTTCTCCAGAGCTACAGCTCCTCATCCTCTGCCAGGAAGTTCACATGTATCAAAGGTGACTCCATCCCTTGAGGCAACAATCACTACAGGATGGGAAACCCATGTGCCTTCTTCAGACCTGGGCTCCTGTTTCACGTTTCTGTCTCTGGGCTCCAGGTTCTGCTATCACACCAAACCCTGATTCTGGCCCTCCGTGTTTTTCCAATATTTCCCTCTCTGTCTAGACCTCACAGGTAGTCCATCAGTTTACACATCTTGCTCCTACCCACATTTCCCCCATTGCTTCTGCAGTACAATCCCCAAGAGCTCTGGATCCTTGGGCAAGCCCAGGTGCATGATATCAGCACTGCTCTACTCCTTTATTAATCATCTCTGGTAGAGGTGTTGACCTATGGCTCTGGGTCACATTATCTATGGGTGCCTCAAATGTTTCTTCCCACATCTCTTATCCCACTGATTGCTTAGCAAAGGTCCCAAATAATTACATAGACTGCTAAGGGGAAACTCTCTTCTATCTGAACGTTACTTTCCTTTCCTGTTATTTTCGCCATGGGCTCTCACTCCTTTCCTGGGATTCAAGAACCCAACACTAAAGCTACCAACAACCATAATGCTCACCCTAACTCCTACCATATCTTAAACTGAACTCTCAATATCAGAAATACATGACCCTACCTGGATGTCATAGCCCCATATGGGGAAAGGGGGGTGAATGGGAGGGGAGGTGGTCAGGGTGCAAGAGAAGGGGGACAGAATGTAAGAGCGAGAAAGGGTAGGGAGTGAGGGATAGGAATCGACAAGTAAAATAAACAATAATCATTGAAAAAAATTCAGTATGCATGGGCTCAGAACGTGCCCATGAGGAATAGTGGATCTAAAAGAGATCTTGAGGTCTTTAGCTGAGGGAACTCTAGCAGAGGCCCAGTGATGGGTTTCAAGTATCCAGTAGGACGTTTTATTTCATTTTAAAAAATTATTTATCATGTGTAGTATCCTACTTGAATATCTCCTGGTAGAAAAGATGAGGGCAACAATCTCATTGTAGATGGTTGTGAACTACAATCTGATTGTTGGGAAGTAACTCTTATCCTCTAAAAGTACAATCAGTGTGCTTGAACTTTTAGCCATCTAACCATTCCATTGCTGTGTTTGAAGAAAAGGCCTCATTATGTAATTTTGACTGGCCTGGAATTCATTGAGATTCATGCTTTTGGCTCCTGAGTACTGCTGGACAGGATGTGTAGAAAGGGTAACACTCCTCCACTGATTTTGGGAGTTCAAACTTGTACAGCCATTTTCAAGATAGCTATGGCAGTTCCTCAGAAAGATGGGAATTGGTTTACCACAGGACCTGGCAATCCCACTCATAGCCATATACCCAAATTATCCACATTCATGCAACAAAGGCAAGTGTTTAATTATATCTATAGCAGCATTATTTGTAATAGCAAGAAACTAGAAGCTACCCAGATGCCTCTCAAGTGAAGAATGGATAAAGAACTTGTGGCACATCTACACAATGGACTACTAATAGACAGAAAGAATTGAATCTTGAAAGGCACAGGCAAGTGGATGGCACTTGAAGAAATAATCATGAATGAGGTAACCCAGGCACAAAAATTAGAACATGGTAGAGAGGGAGAGAACATAAAAGAGCAAGTCATTATTGGTTTGAAGAGAAAGTTGAACGTTATATCTAGAGACCTACAAGACTGACTCCAACTAACAATCAGAGCAACAGTGGAAAGGCTTCCATTATTGACCTTCCCTGAAAATGAGATCAGCAACTAACTCAAACACTAAATGGAGCCCTCATCTAGTCTCTGTAGAAAACAGAAGCAAACACCCAGAAGTAAACACTGTGTCTAACTAGAATCCAGATGCAGAGAGAGAGAGGACAAGATCGAGTTGCAGAAACACATTGAGACAGCTGACATGATGAAGGAGGAGCTAATAGGACCACAGACTGATAGCTGTGAATCCAGCATGGGACTGACTCAGACCCCTAGATGGGTATCAGCTAGAAGGTGTGAGCTGTCTAATGGAGTTCAGACAGTGGGACCTGGATGTATTCCTGGTGCGCAAAAGGACCTTGAGGACACATTCCCCCAATCCAGGGATACCCTCTAAACCTAGACATAGAACAGATATTCTAATCAACACTTCAAATGCGCTCTCAGAAATACATGACCCCACTTGGATGGCCTAGCCCTATGTGTTGATTGTGGGTGAATAGGATGGCAGGGTGGTCAGGGTGAATGGGAGGGGGCAACAGATGATAAGAGGAAGGGAAGGAATTGAGGGAGATATAGGGAAAAAAGGATCTACATGTAAAAAATCATGAACTAATTTTAAAAAATATCCGGCATGCATGGACTCAGGATGTTCCCAAGAGGATATGGGGATCTAACAAGTATTTGGCGGTCTTTAGCTGAGGGAACTCTAGCAGAGGCCCAGTGATGGGTTTCAAGTAACCAGTAGGACATTTTAATTCATTTTTAAAAGTTATTTTGTCATATGTAGTACCCTACTTGAATGTCTGCTGGTAGGAAAGAAGAGGGCAACAGATCTGATTGTAGATGGTCGTGAGCTACCATCTGGTTGGTGGGAGTTAACTCATATCCTCTGTAAGTACAGTCAGTGTGCTTCATCTTTTAGTCTTCTGTCTCTTCCATTGTTGTGTTTTTAAGAAAGGGCCTCATTATGTATCTGTGACTGGCCTGGAATTCATTGAGATTCATATTTTGGCTCCTGAGTCCTGGGTACAAAGGCATGAAACACCATGATCATCTCAGGAATAAAATTTTATATTGTTAACATAAATAAGCATTAGTTTAGTTAAAATGGCTAGTGCTATGCATTCTGAGACAATAATTAATTTTTATTACATTTCTTATTCACACAAAATTGAGGTAGATTTTGTTTCTAAATTAAAAAGTAGTAAATTATGGGCTATAATTAGGTGTTATTGGCTAGTGTCTAGAATTCCTGATACTAAGAGATTTAAGTTCAGCCTCTATTACCAACAAAGCAAAATAGGGCCTGAGTAGGTATCTCAGTCAATAAAGTACAAACACGAAGGACCTGAGATCAAGCAAAATGCTAAATCTAGAAGGGGATGATTAAAAGATAAACTTGTGGGACATTTGATCATTATGTGAAAATAGGGTGCTTTTTACCTTGCCTGCCTAAGGCCCTTAATTGGTTTAATAAAAAGTTAAACGGCCAATTGCTCAAAAGGAATGGTTAGGCAGGATTGCTGGGCTGAGAGAAAAACTCAGGGGAATGAATCCAAGCCTGGACCCATGCCAGGAAGACAAGGAAGGTGCTGCGAATACAGAATAATAGACAATAGGCTAATAGACATTTGTTAAGGTATAGGAAATTGTTGGGAACAAGGTTAAGTTAAAGGCCAATCATTCATAATTTAGAAATGTCTGTGTCATTATTTGGGGATGGATTGTTCCAAGAAAATCTGACAAGAAAGTCCAACTACATAATAGCACTGGAAAGGTGAGAGAGATCTGTAAGTCTCAGTGGCAGAAAAGTTTACCTTCATAAATGTGAACCTGATAAATAAGATGGACAATTGGAATTGAATTGACTTTGACACGTGATCTCTCTATTGCTCTGTCTCTGTATATCTGTGCTTCTGTCTTTCTCTCCCCATAACATAAACAAACACACCCACACCCACCCTCCCCCTGCCACACACACACATACACACAGTAAACAAACATATTTATTCCATATTGTATTTTGGTTGGGTGTCTTCACATATTTTGTCCCTTTCTGTTTGTTTACTCGAGAAAGGGTTTCCCTGTGTAGCCCTGCCTGTCCCCAAACTCACTCTGTGTACAAGGCTGGTCAAAAACTGAAGTGATGCCTACCTCAGCATCCCTTAATACAAACTGGCTCCTTATTTAGAATTAAGGCAAAAGCTGTCAGTTTTTTCAAATTGATAAATACAAGTGAATTGATACTGCATAATCTGAACACATATTACCTGCAAAAGCAACATATGTAGTGCCACAATACTCTGCAATGACACAGAAAATACACTTTGAAATTGACACACTCCATATTTTTCAAAACTTGAATCAGAAGTTAGTTCCAATTTTTTCATACACAATATGATATGTTTATTAATATTGACAAACTGTTCATTCCTAATCTTTTAAAACAATCAAAATTATTATGAGATACATAAATTCCAATCAAATTTTATGGGGGAATGAATGCAGCAGCATACCTTTGTTTGCCTCAAAGTTGCCACATGTTGTTGGAACAGGTTCAGCTTCTCTACAGTTGGGTCAGAGGTGATATGCACATCATACACAGGCCTATGAAGAAGTGTACAGAGTTCCTCATATTGTTATAAGAGTAGTTTATGTTTATGAATTCTCTCTTTTTTACATTTTTTGAGATATTCTACTTGAGTGTCCAATTCTTTTCTAGTTAATGGAGACTTTTCTCTTTCTTTTTTTTATGAAACCAGATATGATCATAGTAAGGTGCAATGATGGTAATGGAACTACAAAACAATAGGAATGCCAAATGGTTAAATTGACCTACAAGGCAGTTGAAGCCTCGGGTGGTGTCACAATTTTTTAATTGTAGCACTTGGGAGACAGAAGTGCAGTGTTTATCTGTGAGTTGGATACCACCCTTGAATACAAACTATGGGCTAAGATGGGCAGGGCTATTACACAGAGATAAACTGCCAAAAATGTAGGTTATGCCAAACAGAAAAAAAATGAAAAAAGGATCACCTAATACTTCTAGCAAGAAAGAACAATTATGACTTTGTTTCGTGCTTGATTTCTCCTATGTGGTAAAAAAATAACTAGAGTCCTGATACTCCAACCTCCTTTTCAGGTTAAGATTACAGGTATCAGTCACCATGCTCAACTCCCTTTTACAATTCCTACTGTAATAAAATATCCCTGAATTATAGCCCTGCATGTAATATCTTTGGTAGTAAATACAGATTGCTCCAATTTATACTGTAGTAAAACACACCTGAATTATTGCCCTGCTCCAAGTTAACAACAATCTTAATGAAATTCCATCCCCCAAATGGGACAAAAGCAATATGTACTCAGCACAATCTGTATTGCAAGTATAAACACAGCCAGTTTTTCACTGTCAATACAGTACTCAAATTACACAATACTTACACTAATATTCCCATGATCACCTCTTTGCCCATTACTATGAATACAGTAGTTCCTGCCCCATTCCTGGTGGATAAAGAATGAAGTAGAGTGAATATTATTTATATATTGTAAAAATATAGTTTCACTAATCATTGTTTAAAAACTGCCTTATATTCAGAGAAAACAGATGTAATTAGTATACTCCAAAGGTTCTCATGTGCCTAAATTCACATGAGTGAACTTGAGTGTTTAAGAAAAAAAAAAAAAGGATTTTTCATGTATCACATCTACATCATTTATATTAACTTAAGGAAAATGGTCTAATGTCATGGTCTTCTTGAAGGATCAATTATCCTTACCTTTGAAAGGCAGTCTGACTATTGGTATTATTCCATCTATAGACATGGGTGGTATGATTCTACTTTAATAGTAATGGAACATGAGATACCTCAACATTATCATTCAGCTCTCCCTGGTGTCCCATATTTTCAGAATCATCCTGGATGGCTGAGTGGTACACAGGTTTGATCATTAAAGGAGCCACAAAGTTTTAAGTTTGTCTGGTAACAACTATTTGTATCACTACATATACTCGGCTCTTATGTACCCATTTATTCTCTGGTGGTGGATGGTAGATCAGACATATATATGAAGAAGGAATGGAGGACAGAAATCAAGTTTGGGGTGATACTGTCTACTTGGTTTTTTGATATAAAGCCTAACTTACAAGACTATGAGATTCTTTCCTTCATGTATTTAAGTGTGTTGCTTGTGAATCTGGTGAGCACTGAAGTCACAAGTCAGTGCTGGTTTCCCTGGAATAGCAGTTCAGGACAGTTGTAGTCCACCACATGGGCTAGAAACTGAAACCTGCTCTTATTCAATAGCAGAAAAGGCATGCAATTGCACAATGTATCTTAAGCTGCTGTCTTATTTTTACGTATTTTGGAGATGGAGTTTCTCATTCCACCTATCTCTGCCTCTCAATGTTGAAGTTAGAAGTATATGCAACCATTATGTTTTTTCACTCGAGACAAGGTTCCTATATGATGCCCTGGCTGTCTTGAAACTTACTCGGGCCTTTGAAGATCTTTCTGCCTCTGACTCTGCCTCCAAAGTACTGGTGATAAAGGCATAATCCACAACCCAGCAATCTGGATTAATTTTCAAGAATTGGGAGGGAGTGAATTGAAGACTTCATGGCTTTGAGGGAAGCAGTTTTCAAATTAATCAATTTATTCAATGTTTCCTTACCCCTCTTTCAAACAAACACCAATGCCTCCCATTTCTCTAAAGTTAAAATATTATTATGCTCTGTAAAACAAAAGAAAAAAATTTAAGCAGGGTGAATAGGGTAACTGCCTTCCACATTTGTCATATATATCCCTCCTCCAACTAGAATGCTTTCCATTTGCAATGCTAAACTGACAACATATTCCTCTGTCTTAGATACCTACCAGCTTGTTTTTAGAACATGACAAAATATAAGCCTAAATATATATAATTTTTTACTTTTACAAAAAAGCCCCATGCATTTAGGTAGCTATGTGTAGTGCAAGTTTATAATTGAAGCAATTTTCAAATTAATCAATTTATTCAATGTTTCCTTACCCCGTCTTTCAAACAAACACCAATGCCTCCCATTTCTCTATGCAAGTTTATAATTGCAGCACTTGGAAGTATGGACAGATGACTTCGACTACCTTCAAGCGGGCTTGGCTACAAAGCAAGACCCTGCCTCAAAACAAATAAGTATACATAAAGAGAATTAAATGTAACCATCTCATATTTAATTAGTGAAAAATACAAACCAGTGGGATGGTACATGCCTTGCTCAGTACTCAGAAGCTTGAGACAGGAGTCACAAATTCAAGGACAGAAAGGACTGTATTGCTAAGAGCCTATCTTGGCAAAAGAACAAATGAGATGAAAATTAACAATAAAACATACATTTACTTCACCAGAGTTGAAAAGAAGAAAATCATATCTTACCGTTCTGGTGAGCATCTGTTGCTGTGCTAAAACACTGACCACACACAATGCAGGCCAGAAAGGGGCTTACTTAGCTTATGCTCCAGGTCACTGTCTCTAATGAGAATTACAGCAGCGACTCAAGCAGGACAGTGGGAAGAAAATGTGGAGGAATGCAGGTGTCAGCTCATCTCTGGCTCTCTCACTTGCTCACAGTAAAGCTTAGCCAGTCCCCTTTGTTTACAGATAGCCCCTTGCACATGGACAGTTATAACAGCATAACTGCTGCCCATGTACAGGTTTACAGATTTTTCTTCTTTTCTTTGGCCAGCTGCAAGGCCTGTGTTAAGGCCAAGAGCTCAGCTTCTCATGCTGAGTTTCCTTCTGGCAGGCTGCTGGCTCAAACTCTGCAGGTTTCATTCACATCCTTGTCCCAGTCCTTTCTTTACCTTTCACAAGGTTCCCATCAGTGAACCAAGTTAGTGTTTCCATGGCCAGAGGGAAGACTGTAAGGTCTTTGCAATCTCCTGTCTCTTTAATCAGCAGGTGATGACAGTCCCAAATTACTTGTTCTTCAGTCTTCTCAGGCAGAAGAGTGTCAGGTAGTGCATCAGTGATTCATGTGGGCATTGGACATCCATTGTTCTGTGGGCTGCCGGACAATGCTCTCCTGCTCACCAGTGCATGGGGGGCTATTGTAGTTACTTTCTGCCCCTAAGTTAACATGTCAGAGTCTTTGACCAGTACAGCCATGGCAGCCATAGCTTTTAGACAGCCAGACCATCCACTGCCTACAGGATCAAGCTCCTTCCCTGTTTATCGGTTACTGATGGCTGTTCAGAGTCAAAACAAATCCAGGCTCCTACATTTGACAGGATGTCTCTTTTTAACAGAAGGTAAGGGCATCCTGGGATATCTAGGAACAAGTGATATATCCCACCTGCATCAAGGATCACTGCCACCTGTATCCAGGCAACTCCCGTATCCTGCTAGTGGGCACTCAACTCCACTGTCCTATCTGGCACAGGTATGGGAAACACCACACTATCCAAGCCCATGGCATAGGGGATACAGGCAAACAGGAACTACAGCTGGTTGCCTCACTGAGGCCATGCCTTCTCCATTTCCTGAGCTGACTCTCAGTCAGTCCTGGTGTCTGGCCACTGCTGGCCTGCCTTTTAATTGCTAATCTCATTAACACCTGCCAGAGGCCTTGAGGGGAGACCCACCCTGCTGAGCCTATGCAGGTAGGCAGCCCTCTTTGGCAAAGGGAATGAATCACATTCCCTCAGCCTCTTTTGGATTCATCCATGGCAATACTTATATATCAAGCACCACTGTGCAACAGGAAAACACAGCTCTCTCACGCTAGAGCTGACATTCAGATGGCAGGAACATTTAATTGCTAAGGGATGCCTTGTTCTTGCCTTCTTTTGATCTACTGGGGCACTTTCGTTTGGTACACACCACCTAGTTCACCTAAATAGGAGATGAGGGAAGAATTTAAGGGGATAAGTCCTTGAACCTTATAGACAGGGACTCTGGGCTCTACAGAGGACAGATGACTTTTGCACAGAGAGGTTGAGTTTGGAGGCTCAGCAGCAGAGCACTGCCCTAGCACCTGTGAGGCCCTCAGTTTGACCCTAAGCTTCTCCATCTCCTTGGCCTCTTCCTCACCCATGCCTAATTCCACTCTAATGCTAATGGATATTTGTGTTGTTCCAGTTTGTGGCTACTATGAACAGAACTAGTGTGCACCTTCTAGCATGTTCCACTTTCTGTCTTATTTCACTCCCCCCACCCCCCCGTCTCTCTGTGTATGTGTTTTAAACAAGCATTTATTGGGAGAACGTCCCATAGCAGGAGTGGAAGTCAGAGACAAATTGAAGGAGCCAGGCAAGTGACATGTGTGCTCAGGCAGACATTTCAGTCCATGTGCACGGGGCTGTCTGTAAACAAAGGGGACTGGCTAAGCTTTACTGTGAGCAAGTCAGAGAGCCAGAGATGAGCTGACACCTGCATTCCTCCACATTTTCTCCCCACTGTCCTCCTTGAGTCGCTGCTGTAATTCTCATTAGGGACAGTGACCTGGATCATAAGCTTAGTAAGCCCCTTTCTGGCCTGCATTGTGTGTGGTCATTCCCCCATAAAATTTGATTGGAATTTATGTATCTCATAATAATTTTGATTGTTTAAAAAGATTAAGAATGAACAGTTTGTCAATATTAATAAACATATCATATTGTGTATGAAAAAATTGGAACAAACTTCTGATTCAAGTTTTGAAAAAGATGTAGTGTGTCAATTTCAAAGTGTATTTTCTGAGTCATTGCAGAGTATTGTGGCATTACATATGTTGCTTTTGCAGGTAATATGTGTTCAGATTATGCAGTATCAACTCACTTGTATTTATCAATTTGAACAACCTGACAGCTTTTGCCTTAATTCTAAATAAGGAGCTAGTTTGTATTAAGGGATGCTGAGGTAGGCATCACTTCAGTTTTTGACCAGCCTTGTACACAGAGTGAGTTTGGGGACAGGCAGGGATACACAGGGAAACCCTTTCTCGAGTAAACAAACAGAAAGGGACAGAATATGTGAAGACACCCAACCATAATACAATATGGAATAAATCTGTTTGTTTACTGTGTGTATGTGTGTGTGTGTGGGGTGGGTGGGTGTGGGTGTGTTTTTTTATGTTATGGGGAGAGAGAGACAGAAGCACAGATAGACAGATACAGAGCAATAGCGTGATCACGTTTCAAAGTCAATTCAATTCCAATTGTCCATCTTAGTTATCAGGTTCACATTTATGAAGGCAAACTTTTCTGCCACTGAGACTTACAGATCTCTCTCAGCTTCCAAGTGCTATTATGTAGTTGGACTTTCTTGTCAGATTTTCTTGGAACAATCCATCCCCAAATAATGACAGAGGCATTTCTAAATTATGAATGATTGGCCTTTAACTTAACCTTGTTCCCAACAATTTCCTATATCTTAACAAATATCTATTAGCCTATTGTCTATTATTCTGTATTTGCAGCTCCCTCTTTGTCTTCCTGGCATGGGTCCAGGCCTAGATTCATTCCCCTGAGTTTTTCTCTCAGCCCAGCAATCCTGCCTAACCATTACTTTTGAGCAATTGGCCGTTTAATTTTTTATTAAACCAATTAAGGGCCTTAGGCAGGCAAGGTAAAAAAGCACCCTATTTTCACATAATGATCAAATGTCCCACAAGTTTAACTTTTAATCATCCCCTTCTAGATTTAGCATTTTGCTTGATCTCAGGTCCTTCGTGTTTGTACTTTATTGACTGAGATACCTACTCAGGCCCTATTTTGCTTTGTTGGTAATAGATGCTGAACTTAAATCTCTTAGTATCAGGAATTCTAGACACTAGCCAATAAACCCTAATTATAGCCCATAATTTACTACTTTTTAATTTAGAAACAAAATCTACCTCAATTTTGTGTGAATAAGAAATGTAATAAAAATTAATTATTGTCAAAGAATGCATAGCACTAGCCATTTTAACTAAACTAATGCTTACTTATGTTAACAATATAAAATTTTATTCCTGAGATGATCATGGTGTTTCATGCCTTTGAACCCAGGACTCAGGAGCCAAAAGCATGAATCTCAATGAATTCCAGGCCAGTCACAGATACATAATGAGGCCCTTTCTTAAAAACACAACAATGGAAGAGACAGAAGACTAAAAGTTGAAGCACACTGACTGTACATACAGAAGTTATGAGTTAAGTCCCTCCAACCAGATGGTAGCTCACGACCATCTACAATCAGATCTGTTGCCCTCTTCTTTTCTACAAGCAGACATTCAAATAGGGTACTACATATGACAAAATAGCTTTTAAAAATGAAATAAAATGTCCTACTGGTTACTTGAAACCCATCACTGGGCCTCTGCTAGAGTTCCCTCAGCTAAAGACCGCCAAATACTTGTTAGATCCCCATATCCTCTTGGGAACATCCTGAGTCCATGCATGCCGGATATTTTTTAAAATTAGTTCATGATTTTTTACATGTAGATCCTTGTTCCCTATATCTCCCTCAATTCCTTCCCTTCCTCTTATCATCTGTTGCCCCCTCACATTCACCCTGACCACCCTGCCATCCTATTCACCCACAATCAACACATAGGGCTAGGCCACCCAAGTGGGGTCATGTATTTCTGACAGTGCATTTGAAGTGTTGATTAGAATGTCTCTTCTATGTCTATGTTTAGGGGGAATCCCTGGATTGGGGGAATGTGTCCTCAAGGTCCTTTTGCGCACCAGGAATACATCCAGGTCCCACTGTCTGAACTCCATTAGACAGCTCACACCTTCTAGCTGATATCCATCTCAGGGGTCTGAGTAAGTTCCATGCTGGATTCACAGCTATCAGTCTGTGGTCCTATTAGCTCCTCCTTCATCAGGTCAGCTGTCTCAACGTGTTTCTGCAACTCGATCTTGTCCTCTCTCTCTCTGCATCTGGATTCTAGTTAGACGCAGAGTTTACTTCTGGGTGTTTGCTTCTGTTTTCTACAGAGACTAGAAGAGGGCTCCATGTAGCGCTCGAGTTAGTTGCTGATCTCATTCTCAGGGAAGGTCAATAATGGAAGCCTTTCCACTGTTGCTCAGATTGTTAGTTGGAGTCTGTCTTGTAGGTCTCTAGATATAACTTTAGGTTCAATTTTCTCTTCAAACCAATAATGACTTGCTCTTTTATGTGCTCTCCCTCTCTACCATGTTCTACTTTTTGTGCCTGGGTTACCTCATTCATGTTTGCTTCTTCAATTACTATCCACTTGCCTGTGCATTTCCAGATTCCATTTTTTCTGTTGATTAGTAGTCCATTGTGTAGATGTGCCACAAGTTCTTTATCCATTCTTCAGTTGAGAGGCATCTGGGTAGATTCTAGGTTCTTGCTATTACAAATAATGCTGCTATAGGCATAAATAAATACATTTTTTGTTGCATGAATGTGGATAATTTGGGTATATGCCTATGAGGGGGATTGCCAGGTCCTGTGGTAAACCAATTCCCAACTTGCTGAGGAACTGCCATAGCTATCTTGAAAATGGCTGTACAAGTTTGAACTCCCAAAATCAGTGGAGGAGTGTTACCCTTTCTACACATCCTGTCCAGCAGTACTCAGGAGCCAAAAGCATGAATCTCAATGAATTCCAGGCCAGTCAAAATTACATAATGAGGCCTTTTCTTCAAACACAGCAATGGAATGGTTAGATGGCTAAAAGTTCAAGCACACTGATTGTACTTTTAGAGGATATGAGTTACTTCCCAACAATCAGATTGTAGTTCACAACCATCTACAATGAGATTGTTGCCCTCATCTTTTCTACCAGGAAATATTCAAGTAGGATATTACACATGATAAATAATTTTTTAAAATGAAATAAAACGTCCTACTGGATACTTGAAACCCATCACTGGGCCTCTGCTAGAGTTCCCTCAGCTAAAGACCTCAAGATCTCTTTTAGATCCACTATTCCTCATGGGCACGTTCTGAGCCCCTGCATACTGAATTTTTTTCAATGATTATTGTTTATTTTACTTGTCGATTCCTATCCCTCACTCCCTACCCTTTCTCGCTCTTATATTCTGAACCCCCTTCTCTTGCACCTGACTACCTCACCTCCCATTCACCCCCTCTCCCCATATGGGGCTATGACATCCAGGTAGGGTCATGTATTTCTGACAATGAGAGTTCTGTTTAGGGTATGGTTAGAGTTAGGGTGAGCATTATTGTTGGTGGTAGCATTAGGGTTGGGTTGCTGAAGCCCAGGAAAGGAGTGAGAGCCCATGGCGAAAATAACAGGAAAGGAAAGTAACATTCAGATAGAAGAGAGTTTCCCCTTAGCAGCCTATGTAATTATTTGGGACCTTTGCTGAGCAATCAGTGGGATAAGAGATGTGGGAAGAAACATTTGAGGCACCCATAATTGATGTGACCCAGCTCCACAGGTCAACACCTCTACCACAGATGATTAAAAAAGGAGTAGGGCCCTGCTGACATCATGTACCTGGGCTTGCCCAAGGATCCAGAGCTCTTGGGGTTTGTACTGCAGAAGCAATGGGGGAAATGTGGGTAGGAGCAAGATGTGTAAACTGATGGACTACCTGTGAGGTCCAGACAGAGAGGGAAACTTTGGAAAAACACGGAGGGCCAGAATCAGGGTTTGGTGAGACAGCAGAACCTGGAGCCCAGAGACAGAAAGGTGAAACAGGAGCCCAGGCCTGAAGAAGGCACATGGGTTTCCCATCCTGTAGTGATTGTTGCCTCAAGGGATGGAGTCACCTTTGATACATGTGAACTTCCTGGCAGAGGATGAGGAGCTGTAGCTCTGGAGAACCCTGACATGCCCTTGGTCAGCACCCAAAGAGGAAGCAGAGGCAAGGAGCAAGTCCTATCCTTTTCTGAGGAAGCAGTGCAGCATGCAAAGTAGGACTCCATCCCACACAGCTGCCTGCAATCCAAGCATAGAGAGGAATGCTGCATGCCAGGCATTATCACTGAACGTCCAGGCCAAGACTGCCTTGTGGAAATTGTACAAGGATGTTCTGTGTCTTCCCAGTCCACACACGGAAGCCACCAGCTACAAGTGGCTAAATGATTGTCATGATAAACAGTCAATTCCAGGCTCTTTCTTGACAAAAAATAGGCTTAGCTGCAAGTTTGTGGTGTTGAGGAACACTTGGCAAGTGAAATTCCACATGAAGATGCTATGTACACTAGGTACTTTAGTGAGGCTACCCTGGATGTAATATCAAAATCCTGGAGACGGTAAGGATGTGGGCAGCTTCTGAAAAGGTCAGGGTGCCTAGTATGAGACATATGACCCATGAAATACAGGAGAAGATCCATTTTTAAATTCTTAATATTTATCTAAAAATACATAATAAAAACTATAGCTTCATATACATAGTAGTATCAAAGTTTCAGTTTTACTTTCCAAAATTTTTATATAATAAATGAGACAGGAGCCTTCAGAACCCAGGAGAGGGTATCAGGTCTCCTGTTAAAAGAATTACAGATAGTTGTGACCCAACATGTGGGTGCTAGGAATTGAACCCGGCCTGCACTTAACCACTGAGTCAGCCCTTGGTGCTCCAAGCCCTGCAGAGCTGCATTTGTTCTGAAAAGTGAATCCTATGTGTTCCTTTGGGACTGTGGCTGATATGTCTTATTCAACCTTGGAGGTAGGTTTCTCACCTGAATCAAAATGCTGTGGATTTTTAGATTTCAGAGGTAAAACTCTGTTTTCTAGAAACCAGGTATGCAAGGCTCAAATTCCTCAGGGCTTAATTTAAAAAAAAAATTCCTCAAAGCTTTCCAAACAAACTAAGGAGTTTGGACTTTATCTTGTGGGGAACTAGAAGCTCAAGAGCATAGTTAGGTAGCAATGGAAATCACCAAGTTGAGCAATTGATTGAAAGCTGCATGGCCTTCATATTAATAAGGTAAGAATATAGAATACCGGGATGCACTTATTGGCCCACACCCATGCAGTCATGGCCCCCTCTTCTCCTCTTTAGGAAAGTGCATAAATTAACTTCAGTGTTGCGATTGTCATAGATGCTATAAAGGAAAGTTGAAGAAAGGGTTCTCCCACAAGCCAGAATAGGCTGCTCTGAGCACTATAGCTTGTCTGAAACCTCAAAACCACCCAACAGAGAAACAAAAACCTCAAAGAGCTGAATTTGCACTACTGCCAAATCCTCTACAGAGCTCTGAGTAACCAGTTAGGGCATATGGAGGACTTTTGAGAATTTGTTTTATTAAATACAGTCCATGTTGAGGACTAAGTTATTGTATAAATTATCTAAAGTAGAAGTAAATGTTAAAAATCATTTCCAGTTATTCGCTTCTCTTTAGTATCAGCTAAGGTCTTGTGGCCACACATGTCTCTGTACATGCATGGTGAGAATGCAACATGTGGTTTGCCACTAAATATCTTCTCCCCAACCGTACCCGGTGATAAGGTGGAAGCTCAAAATAGCCTAAATTTGAGGTATTATCACAGAAATTAACAAGCAGATGAGAGATTCTTCTGCAAAAAGTTAATATACATCTGTCAGTCTAACATTAATGTTCACACACTGCATCACTCTCTCAGTGCAGAGGTCTCCTACGACCACACTCTTTGTAAATGTAATAGTCCATCACTCAAGGAATCAGCTCACATAAAAGTTACCAAGTTCATGTTTAGGGTGGTGTGATGATCTGTCTACTTTATTTGCATTTACTTGGACTGGGTGATTCTTTATACTACACTCACCCCCCCCACACACACACACCACAGAGACACAAAGGCAGAGAATTTCACTTACTGAGCCTCAAATATTGGGATGGCTTCCCAAGGCAGCTAAGACCAGATGCTGGTCTGGTCCCTGGTGTAAGGACTAAAAGAAGCGCACTGCCACCATTGTACCAACAAATGCCATGGAAACTGTCCTGAATATCTTTCTGAGGTGTCCCGTTCCTATATATCACTATGTGACTAAGAACCCTACAGGAGAACTAATTTGTGATACCCAAAACATAAGTACATAGCTGGAGGCAGCAACAGCTGTGTGATCCAAACTATTCACCATCATGCCCTTAGGTAGAAACTCTACCTGGAGGGCTGTGGCTGGAGATGGCTCATTGGGTAAAAGGTCAGGGACAGTGGCACATGACTATTTCTCCAAATACAGAGGAGAGGGACATTATGGAGACAGGAGGATCCCTGCAGTGAATTAACCAGCTAGCCTAGCAGAATCATTGTGATCCAGGTTCATTGAAGGGCAGTTTCTAGGCAGTAACTCAATCACTGCTGAGATTAGCTTTGCTAAGGGTTTGACTCCTCAGTAATAGCTTCATGACCTTGGACTTGAGAAGCAAGAAGTTCGGATTTTTGTTGTTCTTTGGGTCATTTTTGGTTTTGTTTTTTTGTTTTTGAGACAGGATCTGTATGTAATCACTATATTCAACCAGGCTGATCTCGAAATCACAGATTCTCCTGTCACTCAAGTTCTAGAATTAAAGACATCCACTACTATCCTGGTAGGAAAAGGCTGTGTAAAGTAAGACATGAGGGAAAAAAAAGGTCATGAAGGCAACCTTTTTAAAATATTGATAGATTAGTTTGTTTTTAATATTTATTTTTATTTTGTGTGTGTATGTAAAATCACATATAGGTGCCCTCAAAAAAAAAAAAAAAAAAAAAAAAAAAAAAAAAGCCATCAGATCCCCTACAACTCCTGGAGTTAGAGAAGGTAGTGAGCTCACCCTGTGGAGGCTGGAAACCAAACTCTAATCTTTCTGCTTACTTGGTTACTTTTTGAGACAGGGTCTCCAATAACAGGCTAGCCTTGAACTTGCTATGTAGCTGTGTAGCTGAGGATGACCTTGAACTTTTGATCTTCCTGCCTCTACCTCTCAAATACTGGGACTAAAGGGAAACACCACAATACATACCCAGTTTCTGGAGAGCCAGGAATAGAGCCCAGGGTCTCATGCATGTTAGGCAAGCTCTCTCTAAACACTGAGCTACATACATCTCCAGCACAAATTGAACTTTCGGGAAGTTAAGTATTCTCTCCAATAGAAGACACTTAAAATTGGCAAGAAAGGCAACACAGTTAAATGAAACTGTTGGTATATAAAGCAGACATAGGGCTTGTAGCCAAAGTAGGGAAACAAGTGCAAACCAGTAGAAAAAGACAGCCCAGTAAAAATGATCAAGGGCTCAGGCAGACATTTCAGAAACCGCGGGCTCTTTTGATGGCCCAGTGAGCAAGTGGAAAGGTTGCAGACTTGTCAGTTGTCAGGGAAAACAAAAGGCAAGTGGAACAATCAGTGCACAGTCATAAGTCTACACAAAAATGTAAAAACTTAATGGCAGGGCCAGTGAAATGGTAAGGTCATTTGCCTGGCTCCCACAAATTGTCTCTGACTTCCACTCCTGCTATGGGACGTTCTCCCAATAAATGCTTGTTTAAAACACATACACAGAGAGACGGGGGGTGGGGGGGAGTGAAATAAGACAGAAAGAGGAACATGCTAGAAGGTGCACACTAGTTCTGTTCATAGTAGCCACAAACTGGAACAACACAAATATCCATTAGCATTAGAGTGGAATTAGGCATGGGTGAGGAAGAGGCCAAGTAGATGGAGAAGCTTAGGGTCAAACTGAGGGCCTCACAGGTGCTAGGGCAGTTCTCTGCTGTTAAGCCTCCAAACTCAAACTCTCTGTGCAAAAGTCATTTGTCCTCTGTAGAGCCCAGAGTCTCTGTCTATAAGGTACAAGTACTTATCCCTTTAAATTCTTCCCTCATCTCCTATTTAGGTGAACTAGGTGGTGTGTACCAATCGAAAGTGCCCCAGTAGATCAAAAGAAGGCAAGAACAAGGCATCCCTTAGCATTTAAACGTTCCTGCCATCTGAATGTCAGCTCTAGCGTGAGAGAGCTGTGTTTTCCTGTTGAACAGTCGTGCTTGACATACAAGTATTGCCATGGATGAATCCAAAAGAGGCTGATTAAATGTGATCCTTTCCCTGTGCTCTGAAGTCCACACCCACTGCCAAGAGAGCTGCCTACCTGCAGAGGCTCAGCAGGGTGGGTCTCCCCTTACCCCCTCTGGCAGGTGTTAATGAGATTAGCAATTAAAAGGCAGGCCAGCAGAGGGCAGACACCAGAACCTGACTGAGAGTCAGCTCAGGAAATGGAGAAGGCATGGCCTCAGTGAGGCAACCAGCTGCAGTTCCTGTTTGCCTGCTTCCCCTATGCCATGGGCTTGGAAAGTGTGGTGTTTCCCGTACCTGTGCCAGATAGTACATTGGAGTTGAGTGCCCACTAGCAGGATACAGGAGCTGCCTGGACGCCGGGGGCAGTGATCCTTGATGTGGGTCAGGTATATCACTTGTTCCTAGATAACCTAGGATGTCCTTACCTTCTGTTAAAAAGAGACATCCTGTCAAATTTAGGAGCCTGGATTTGTTTTGACTCTGAACAGCCATCAGTAACCGATAAACAGGGAAGGAGCTTGATCCTGTAGGCAGTGGATGGTCTGGCTGTCTAAAAGCTATGATGGACATGGCTGTACTGGTCAAAGACTCTGACATGTTAACTTAGGGGCAGAAAGTAACTACAATAGCCCCCCATGCACTGGTGAGCAGGAGAGCATTGTCAGGCAGCCCACACAACAATGGATGTCCAATGCCCACATGAATCACTGATGCACTACCTGCCACTCTTCTGCCTGAGAAGACTGAAGAACAAGTAATTTGGGACTGTCATCACCTGCTGATTAAAGAGACAGGAGATTGCAAAGACCTTACAGTCTTCCCTCTGGCCGTGGAAACACTAACTTAGTTCACTGATGGGAACAGTTACCTTGTGAAAGGTAAGAAAGGACTGGGACAAGGATGTGAATGAAACCTGCATGGTTTGAGCCAGCAGCCTGCCAGAAGGAACCTCAGCATGAGAAGCTGACCTCTTGGCCTTAACACAGGCCTTGTAGTTGGCAAAAGAAAAGAAAAAAATCTGTAAACCTGTACACGGGCAGCAGTTATGCTTTTATAACTGTCCATGTGCATGGGGCTATCTGTAAACAAAGGGGACAGGCTAAGCTTTACTGTGAGCAAGTCAGAGAGCCAGAGATGAGCTGACACCTGCATTCCTCCACATTTTCTCCCCACTGTCCTCCTTGAGTCGCTGCTGTAATTCTCATTAGGGACAGTGACCTGGAGCATAAGCTAAGTAAGCCCCTTTCTGGCTTGCATTGTGTGTGGTCAGTCTTTTAGCACAGCAACACATGCTCACCAGAATGGTAAGATATGATTTTCTTCTTTTCAACTGTGGTGAAGTAAATGTATGTTTTATTGTTTATTTTCATCTCATTTGTTCTTTTTCCAAGATAGGCTCTTGGCAATACAGTCCTTTGTGGCCTTGAACTTGTGACTCCTGTCTCAAGCTTCTGAGTACTCAGCAAGGCATGTACCATTCCATGGTTTGTAATTTTCACTAATTAAATATGACATGGTTACATTTAAGTTTCTTTATGTATACTTATTTGTTTTGAGGCAGGGTCTTGCTTTGTAGCCAAGGCCAGCTTGGAGGTAGTAGCAGTCATCTGTCCATACTTCCAAGTGCTGCAATTATAAACTTGCACTACACATAGTTACCTAAATGCATGGGGCTTTTTTGTAAAAGTAAAAAATGATATATGTTTAGGCTTAAATTTTGTGGTGTTCAAAACAAGCTGGTGGGTATCTAAGACAGAGGAATGTGTTGTCTGTGTAGCAATGCAAATGGAAAGCATTCTAGTTGAAGGAGGGATATATATGACAAATGTGGAAGGCAGTTACCCTATTCACCCTGCTTACAATTTTTTTTTGTTTTACAGAGCATAATAATATTTTAACTTTAGAGAAATGGGAGGCATTGGTGTTTGTTTGAAAGAGGGGGTTAGGAAACATTGAATAAATTGATTAATTTGAAAACTACTTCCCTCAAAGCCATGAAAACCTGACGTCAATCCTCACAATTCTTGAAAATTAATACAGATTGCTGGGTTGTGGATTATGCCTTTAACACCAATACTTTGGAGGCAGAGGCAGAGGCAGAAAGTTCTCCAAAGGTCAGCCTGTTGTACAGAGTAAGTTTCAAGACAGCCAGGGCATCCTATAGGAACCTTGTCTCGAGTGAAAAAACATAATGGTTGCATATACTTCTAACTTCAACATTGATAGGTGGAATGAGAAACTTCACCTCCAAAATACGTAAAAATAAGACAGCAGCTGAAGATAAGTTGAGCAGTTGCAAGCATTTTCTGCTCTTTTGCATAAGAGCAGGTTTCAGTTTCCAGCCCATGTGGTGGACTACAACTGTCCTGAACTGCTATTCCAGGGAAACCAGCCCTGACTTGTGACTTCAGTGGTCACCAGGTTCAAAAGCAATACACTTAAATACATGAAGGAAAGAATCTCATAGTCTTGTAAGTTAGGCTTTATATCAAAAACCCAGGTAGACAGTATCACCCCAAACTTGATTTCTGTCCTCCATTCCTTCTTCATATATATGTCTGAGCTACCATCCACCACCAGAGAATAAATGCGTACATAAGAGCCGAGTATATGTAGTGATACAAATAGTTGTTACCAGACAAACTTAAAACTTTTGGCTCCTTTAATGATCAAACCTGTGTACCACTCATCCCTCCAGGATGATTCTGAAAATATGGGACACCAGGGAGAGCTGAGTGATAATGTTGAGGTATCTCATGTTCCAATTACTATTAAAGTAGAAGCATACCACCCATGTCTGTAGATGGAATAACACTAGCAGTCAGACTGCCTTTCAAAGGTAAGGATAATTGATCCTTCAAGAAGACCATGACATTAGACCATTTTCCTTAAGTTAATATAAATGATGTAGATGTGCTAAATAAAAAATACTTTTTTTTTCTTAAACACTCAAGTTCACTCATGTGAATTTAGGCACATGAGAACCTTTGGAGTATACTAATCACATCTGTTTTCCCTGAATATAAGTCAATTTTTAAACTATGATTAGTGAATCTTTATTTTACAATATATAAATAATACTCACTCTACTGCCTTCTTTATATACTAGGAATGGGGCAGGATCTACTGTATTCATAGTAATGCGCAAAGAGGTGATCATGGGAATATTAGAGTAAGTAGTGAATAAACTGAGTTCTGTATTGAAAGTGAAAAACTGGCTGTGTTTATACTTGCAATACAGTTTTGCTGAGTAAATATTGCTTTTGTCCCATTTGTGGGGATGGAATTTCATTAAGATTGTTGTTAACTTGGAGCAGGGCAATAATTCAGGGGTGTTTTACTACAGTATAAATTGGAGCAGTCTCTATTTACTACCAAAGATATTACACGCAGGGCTATAATTCAGGGATATTTTACTACAGTAGGAATTGTAAAAGGAAGTTGAGCATGGGGACTGATACCTGTAAGCTTAACCTGAAAATGAGGTTGGAGTATCAGGACCCTGAGGTATTTCTTTGCCACATAGCAGAAGTCAAGCACGAAACAAAGTCATAATTGTTCTTTCTTGCTAGAAGTATTAGGTGATCCTTTTTTTCAATATTTTCTGTTTGGCATAACCTACATTTTTGGCAGTTTATCTCTGTGTAATAGCCCTTCCCATCTTAGCCCATAGTTTGTATTCAAGGGTGGTCTCCAACTCACAGGTAACCACTGCCCTTCTGTCTCCCAAGTGCTACATTTAAAAAATTGTGCCACCGCCCGAGGCTTAAACTGCCTTGTATGTCAATTTAACCATTTGGCATTCCTATTATTTTGTAGTTCCATTACCATCCTTGCACCTTACTATAATCATATCTGGTTTCATAAAAAAAGAAAGAGAAAAGTCTCCATTAACTAGAAAAGAATTGGACACTCAAGTAGAATATCTCAAAAAATGTAAAAAAGAGAGAATTCATAAACATAAACTACTCTTATAACAATATGAGGAACTCTGTAAACTTCTTCATAGGCCTGTGTATGATGTGCATATCACCTCTGACCCAACTGTAGAGAAGCTGAACCTGTTCCAACAACATGTGGCAACTTTGAGGCAAACAAAGGTATGCTGCTGCATTCATTCCCCATAATATTTGATTGGAATTTATGTATCTCATAATAATTTTGATTGTTTTAAAAGATTAGGAATGAACAGTTTGTCAATATTAATAAACATATCATATTGTGTATGAAAAAATTGGAACTAACTTCTGATTCAAGTTTTGAAAAAGATGGAGTGTGTCAATTTCAAAGTGTATTTTCTGTGTCATTGCAGAGTATCGTGGCACTACATATGTTGCTTTTGCAGGTAATATGTGTTCAGATTATGCAGTATCAACTCACTTGTATTTATCAATTTGAAAAACCTGACAGCTTTTGCCTTCATTCTAAATGAGGAGCCAGTTTGTATTAAGGGATGCTGAGGTAGGCATTACTTCAGTTTTTGACCAGCCTTGTACACAGAGTGAGTTTGGGGACAGGCAGGGATACACAGGGAAACCCTTTCTCGAGTAAACAAACAGAAAGGGACAAAATATGTGAAGACACCCAACCATAATACAATATGGAATAAATATGCTTGTTTACTGTGTGTATGTGTGTGTGTGGCGGGGGGGGGGGTGGGTGTGGGTGTGTTTGTTTATGTTATGGGGAGAGAAATACAGAAGCACAGATAGACAGAGACAGAGCAATAGAGAGATCACGTGTCAAAGTCCATTCAATTCCAATTGTCCATCTTATTTATCAGGTTCACATTTATGAAGGTAAACTTTTCTGCCACTGAGACTTACAGATCTCTCTCACCTTTCCAGTGCTATTATGTAGTTGGACTTTCTTGTCAGATTTTCTTGGAACAATCCATCCCCAAATAATGACACAGACATTTCTAAATTATGAATGATTGGCCTTTAACTTAACCTTGTTCCCAACAATTTCCTATACCTTAACAAATGTCTATTAGCCTATTGTCTATTATTCTGTATTCGCAGCTCCTTCCATGTCTTCCTGGCATGGGTCCAGGCCTAGATTCATTCCCCTGAGTTTTTCTCTCAGCCCAGCAATCCTGCCTATCCATTCCTTTTGAGCAATTGGCCGTTTAACTTTTTATAAAACCAATTAAGGGCCTTAGGCAGGCAAGGTAAAAAGCACCCTATTTTCACATAATGATCCAAGTGGGGTCATGCATTTCTGACAGCGCATTTGAAGTGTTGATTATTATGTCTCTTCTATGTCTAGGTTTAGGGGTATCCCTGGATTGGGGGAATGTGTCCTCAAGGTCCTTTTGCGCACCAGGAAACAAAACGTCCTACTGGATACTTGAAACCCATCACTGGGCCCCTGCTAGAGTTCCCTCAGCTAAAGGCATCAAGATCTCTGTTAGATCCACTAATCCTCTTGGGCACATTATGAGTCCCTACATACTGAATTTTTTAAAATTATTATTATTTATTTTACATGTCGATTCCTATCCCTCACTTGATACCCTCCCTCCCTCTTACATTCTCTCCCCCTTTAAATTCACCCTGACCACCTCCCCTTCCATTAACCGCCTCTCCAATATGGGGATATGCCATCCAGGTAGGGTCATCTATTTCTGACATTGAGAGTTCAGTTTAAGGTATGGTTAGAGTTAGGGTGAGCATTATGGTTGGTGGTAGCGTTAGTGTTGGGTTCCTGAAGCCCAGGAAAGGAGTGAGAGCCCATGGCGAAAATAACAGGAAAGGAAAGTAACATTCAGATAGAAGAGAGTTTCCCCTTAGCAGTCTATGTAATTATTTGGGACCTTTGCTGAGCAATCAGTGGGATAAGAGATGTGGGAAGAAACATTTGAGGCACCCATAAATGATGTGACCCAGCGCCACAGGTCAACACATCTACCAGAGATGATTAAAAAAGGAGTAGGGCCCTGCTGACATCATGTACCTGGGCTTGCCCAAGGATCCAGAGCTCTTGGGGTTTGTACTGCAGAAGCAATGGGGGAAATGTGGGTAGGAGCAAGATGTGTAAACTGATGGACTACCTGCGAGGTCTAGACAGAGAGGGAAACTTTGGAAAAACATGGAGGGCCAGAATCAGGGTTTGGTGAGACAGCAGAACCTGGAGCCCAGAGACAGAAAGGTGAAACAGGAGCCCAGGTCTGAAGAAGGCACATGGGTTTCCCATCCTGTAGTGATTGTTGCCTCAAGGGATGGAGTCACCTTTGATACATGTGAACTTCCTGGCAGAGGATAAAGAGCTGTAGACTGGAGAACCCTGATATGCCCTTGGTCAGCACCCAAAGAGGAAGCAGAGGCAAGGAGCAAGTCCTATCCTTTTCTGAGGAAGCAGTGCAGCATGGAAAGTAGGGCTCCATCTCACACAGCTGACTGCAGTCTAAGCATAGAGAGGAATGCTGCATGCCAGGCATTATCACTGAACTTTCAGGCCAAGACTGCCTTGTGGAAATTGTACAAGGATGTTCTGTGTCTTCCCAGTCCACACACAGAAGCCACCAGCTACAAGTGGCTAAATGATTGTCATGATAAACAGTCAATTCCAGGCTTTTTCTTGACAAAAAATAGGCTTAGCTGCAAGTTTGTGGTGTTGAGGAACACTTGGCAAGTGAAATTCCACATGAAGATGCTATGTACACTAGGTACTTTAGTGAGGCTACCCTGGACGAAATATCAAAATCCTGGAGATGGTAAGGATGTGGGCAGCTTCTGAAAAGGTCAGAGTACCTAGTGTGAGACATATGACCCAGGAAATACAGGAGAAGAGCCATTTTTAAATTCTTAATATTTATCTAAAAATACATGATAAAAACTATAGCTTCATATACATAGTAGTATCAAATTTTCAGTTTTACTTTCCAAAATTTTTATTTAGTAAATGTGCATGCATTTGGTCCTGAGTGAAAGGAGCCTTCAGAACCCAGAAGAGGGTATCAGGTCTCCTGTTAAAAGAATTACAGATAGGTGTGAACCACCATGTGGATGCTAGGAATTGAACCAGGCGTCCTCTAAGGGCCCCAAGCCCTGCAGAGCTGCATTTGTTCTGAAAAGTGAATCCTATGTGTTCCTTTGGGACTGTGACTTATATATCTCATTCAACCTTAGAGGTAGGTTTCTCACCCAAATCAAAATACTGTGGATTTTTAGGCTTCAGAGGTAAAACTCTGTTTTCTAAAACCAAGGTATGCAAGGCTCAATTTCCTCAGGGCTTAATTTAAAAAAAACAAAATTCCTCAAAGCTTTCCAAACATACTAAGAAGTTTGGACTTCATCTTGTGGGGAACATGAAGCTCTAGAGGGTAGTTAGGTAGCAATGGAAATCACCAAGTTTAGCAAATGATTGAAAGCTGCATGGCCTTCATATTAATAAGGTAAGAATATAGATTCTCGGGATGCACATATTGGCCCACACCCATGCAGTCATGGCCCCCTCTTCTCCTCTTTAGGAAAGTGCATAAATGAACTTCAGTGTTGCGATTGTCATAGATGCTATGAAAGTAAAGTCTGAAGAAAGGGTTCTCCCACAAGCCAGAGCAGGCTCCTCTGAGCACTAAAGCTTGTCTGAAACCTTAAAACCACCCGAAAGAGAAACAAATACCTCAAAGAGCTGAATTCACTCTACTGTCCAGTCCTCTACAGAGCTCTAAGTAACCAGTTAGGGCATATGGAGGGCTTTTGAGAATTTGTTTCATTAAATACAGTCCATGTTGAGGACTAAGTTATTGTATAAATTATCTAAAACAGAAGTAAATGTTAAATATCATTTCCAGTTATGCGCTTCTCTTTAGTATTAGCTAAGGTCTTGTGGCCACACATGTCACTATACATGCATGGTGAGAATGCAACATTTGGTTTGCACTAAATGTCTTCTCCCCAACCCTACCCAGTGATATGTTGAGAGCTCAAAATAGCCAAAATTGGAGTTATTTCCTCTGAAATTAACAAGTAGTTGAGAGATTCTTCTGCAAAAAGGGAATATACATCTGTCAGTCTAACATTAATGTTCACATACTGCATCATTCTCTCCGTGCAGATGTCCCCCATGACCACATTCTTTGTAAATGTAGTAGTCCATCACTCAATGAATCAGCTGACATAAAAGGTACCAAGTTCATGTTTAGGGTGGTGTGATGATCTGACTATTTTTTTGCATTTACTTGAACTGGGTGATTCTTTATACTACACACACACACACACACACACACACACACACACACACACACACACACACACACATCACAGACACACAAAGGCAGAGAATATCACTTACTGAGCCTCAAATATTGGGATGGTTTCCCAAGGCAGCTAAGACAAGATGCTGGTCTGGTCCCTGGTGTAAGGACTAAAAGAAGGGCACTACCACCATTGTACCAACAAATCCCATGGTAACTGTCCTGGGTGTCTTTCTGAGGTGTCCAGTTCCTAAATGTCACTAAGTGGCTAAGAACCCTACAGGAGAACTAATTTGTGATACCCAAAACATAAGTACATAGCTAGAGGCAGCAACAGCTGTTTGATCCAAACTATTCACCATCATGCCCTTAGGTAGACCCTCTACCTGGACAGCTGTGGTTGGAGATGGCTCATTGGGTAAAAGGTCAGAGACAGGAGCACATGACTTTTTCTCCAAATACTGAGGAGAGGGACAATATGGAGACAGGAGTCTCCTGCAGTGCATTAACCAGACAGCCTAGCAGAATCCTTGAGATCCATGTTCATTGAAGGGCACTTTCTAGGCAGTAACTCAATCACTGCTGAGATTAGCTTTGCTATGGGTTTGACTCCTCAGAAATAGCTTCATGACCTTGGACTTGAGAAGCAAGAAGTTGGGACTTTTGTTGTTGTTTGGGTTTTTTTTGGTTTTGTTTTTGTTTTTTTGAGACAGGATTTATGTGTAATCACTATGTTCAACCAGGCTGATCTCGAAATCACAGATGCTCTGGTCTCTCAAGTGCTAGAATTAAAGACATCTACTACTATCCTGGTAGGAAAAGGCTGTGTAAAGTAAGATGAGGGAAAAAAAGGTCATGAAGGCAACCTTTTTAAAATATTGATAGATTAGTTTGTTTTTAATATTTATTTTTCTTTTGTATGTATATGACTGTGTGTTTGTACAAAAACATATAGGTGCCCACCAAAAAAAAAAAAAAAAGGCATCAGAACCCCTACAACACCTGGAGTTACATGTGGTAGTAAGCTCACCCTGTGGAGTCTGGAAACCAATCTGTCATCTTTCTGCTTACTTGGTTACTTTTTGAGATAGGGTCTCCAAAAACAGGCTAGCCTTGAACTTGCTATGTAGCTGTGTAGCTGAGGATGACCTTGAACCTCTGATCTTCCTGCCTCTACCTCCCAAATACTGGGATTATAGGTAAACACCACCATACATACCCAGTTTCTGGAGAGCCAGGAATAGAGCCCAGGGTCTCATGCATGTTAGGCAAGCACTCTCTAAACACTGAGCTACATATATCTCCATCACAAATTGAACTTTTTGGAAATTAAGAATTCTCTCCAATAGAAGACACTTAAAATTGGCCAGAAAGGCAACACAGTAAAAAATGAAACTGTTGGTATATAAAGCAGACATAGGGCCCGTAGCCAAAGTAGGGAAACAAGTGCAAACCAGTAGAAAAAGACAGCCCAGTGAAAACCGATCAAGGGCTCAGGCAGACATTTCAGAAACCGCGGGCTCTTTTGAGCAAGTGGAAAGGTTGCAGACTTGTCAGTTGTCAGGGAAATCAACAGGCAAATGGAACCATCAGTGCACAGTCATAAGTCTGCACAAAAATGTAAAAACTTAATGGCAGGGCCAGGGAAAAAGTAAGGTCACTTGCCTGGCTCCTTCAATTTGTCTCTGACTTCCACTCCTGCTATGGGACCTGCTCCCAATAACTGCTTGTTTGAAACACATACACAGAGAGACAGAGGGGTGGGGGGAGGTGAATAAGAGAGAAAGAGGAACATGCTAGAAGGTGCACACTAGTTCTGTTCATAGTAGCCACAAACTGGAACAACACAAATATCCATTAGCATTAGAGTGGAATTAGGCATGGGTGAGGAAGAGGCCAAGTAGATGGAGAAGCTTAGGGTCAAACTGAGGGCCTCACAGGTGCTAGGGCAGTTCTCTGCTGTTAAGCCTCCAAACTCAAACTCTCTGTGCAAAAGTCATTTGTCCTCTGTAGAGCCCAGAGTCTCTGTCTATAAGGTACAAGTACTTATCCCTTTAAATTCTTCCCTCATCTCCTATTTAGGTGAACTAGGTGGTGTGTACCAATCGAAAGTGCCCCAGTAGATCAAAAGAAGGCAAGAACAAGGCATCCCTTAGCATTTAAACGTTCCTGCCATCTGAATGTCAGCTCTAGCGTGAGAGAGCTGTGTTTTCCTGTTGAACAGTCGTGCTTGACATACAAGTATTGCCATGGATGAATCCAAAAGAGGCTGATTAAATGTGATCCTTTCCCTGTGCTCTGAAGTCCACACCCACTGCCAAGAGAGCTGCCTACCTGCAGAGGCTCAGCAGGGTGGGTCTCCCCTTACCCCCTCTGGCAGGTGTTAATGAGATTAGCAATTAAAAGGCAGGCCAGCAGAGGGCAGACACCAGAACCTGACTGAGAGTCAGCTCAGGAAATGGAGAAGGCATGGCCTCAGTGAGGCAACCAGCTGCAGTTCCTGTTTGCCTGCTTCCCCTATGCCATGGGCTTGGAAAGTGTGGTGTTTCCCGTACCTGTGCCAGATAGTACATTGGAGTTGAGTGCCCACTAGCAGGATACAGGAGCTGCCTGGACGCCGGGGGCAGTGATCCTTGATGTGGGTCAGGTATATCACTTGTTCCTAGATAACCTAGGATGTCCTTACCTTCTGTTAAAAAGAGACATCCTGTCAAATTTAGGAGCCTGGATTTGTTTTGACTCTGAACAGCCATCAGTAACCGATAAACAGGGAAGGAGCTTGATCCTGTAGGCAGTGGATGGTCTGGCTGTCTAAAAGCTATGATGGACATGGCTGTACTGGTCAAAGACTCTGACATGTTAACTTAGGGGCAGAAAGTAACTACAATAGCCCCCCATGCACTGGTGAGCAGGAGAGCATTGTCAGGCAGCCCACACAACAATGGATGTCCAATGCCCACATGAATCACTGATGCACTACCTGCCACTCTTCTGCCTGAGAAGACTGAAGAACAAGTAATTTGGGACTGTCATCACCTGCTGATTAAAGAGACTGGAGATTGCAAAGACCTTACAGTCTTCCCTCTGGCCGTGGAAACACTAACTTAGTTCACTGATGGGAACAGTTACCTTGTGAAAGGTAAGAAAGGACTGGGACAAGGATGTGAATGAAACCTGCATGGTTTGAGCCAGCAGCCTGCCAGAAGGAACCTCAGCATGAGAAGCTGACCTCTTGGCCTTAACACAGGCCTTGTAGTTGGCAAAAGAAAAGAAAAAAATCTGTAAACCTGTACACGGGCAGCAGTTATGCTTTTATAACTGTCCATGTGCATGGGGCTATCTGTAAACAAAGGGGACAGGCTAAGCTTTACTGTGAGCAAGTCAGAGAGCCAGAGATGAGCTGACACCTGCATTCCTCACATTTTCTCCCCACTGTCCTCCTTGAGTCGCTGCTGTAATTCTCATTAGGGACAGTGACCTGGAGCATAAGCTAAGTAAGCCCCTTTCTGGCTTGCATTGTGTGTGGTCAGTCTTTTAGCACAGCAACACATGCTCACCAGAATGGTAAGATATGATTTTCTTCTTTTCAACTGTGGTGAAGTAAATGTATGTTTTATTGTTTATTTTCATCTCATTTGTTCTTTTTCCAAGATAGGCTCTTGGCAATACAGTCCTTTGTGGCCTTGAACTTGTGACTCCTGTCTCAAGCTTCTGAGTACTCAGCAAGGCATGTACCATTCCATGGTTTGTAATTTTCACTAATTAAATATGACATGGTTACATTTAAGTTTCTTTATGTATACTTATTTGTTTTGAGGCAGGGTCTTGCTTTGTAGCCAAGGCCAGCTTGGAGGTAGTAGCAGTCATCTGTCCATACTTCCAAGTGCTGCAATTATAAACTTGCACTACACATAGTTACCTAAATGCATGGGGCTTTTTTGTAAAAGTAAAAAATGATATATGTTTAGGCTTAAATTTTGTGGTGTTCAAAACAAGCTGGTGGGTATCTAAGACAGAGGAATGTGTTGTCTGTGTAGCAATGCAAATGGAAAGCATTATAGTTGAAGGAGGGATATATATGACAAATGTGGAAGGCAGTTACCCTATTCACCCTGCTTACAATTTTTTTTTGTTTTACAGAGCATAATAATATTTTAACTTTAGAGAAATGGGAGGCATTGGTGTTTGTTTGAAAGAGGGGGTTAGGAAACATTGAATAAATTGATTAATTTGAAAACTACTTCCCTCAAAGCCATGAAAACCTGACGTCAATCCTCACAATTCTTGAAAATTAATACAGATTGCTGGGTTGTGGATTATGCCTTTAACACCAATACTTTGGAGGCAGAGGCAGAGGCAGAAAGTTCTCCAAAGGTCAGCCTGTTGTACAGAGTAAGTTTCAAGACAGCCAGGGCATCCTATAGGAACCTTGTCTCGAGTGAAAAAACATAATGGTTGCATATACTTCTAACTTCAACATTGATAGGTGGAATGAGAAACTTCACCTCCAAAATACGTAAAAATAAGACAGCAGCTGAAGATAATTTGAGCAGTTGCAAGCATTTTCTGCTCTTTTGCATAAGAGCAGGTTTCAGTTTCCAGCCCATGTGGTGGACTACAACTGTCCTGAACTGCTATTCCAGGGAAACCAGCCCTGACTTGTGACTTCAGTGGTCACCAGGTTCAAAAGCAATACACTTAAATACATGAAGGAAAGAATCTCATAGTCTTGTAAGTTAGGCTTTATATCAAAAACCCAGGTAGACAGTATCACCCCAAACTTGATTTCTGTCCTCCATTCCTTCTTCATATATATGTCTGAGCTACCATCCACCACCAGAGAATAAATGCGTACATAAGAGCCGAGTATATGTAGTGATACAAATAGTTGTTACCAGACAAACTTAAAACTTTTGGCTCCTTTAATGATCAAACCTGTGTACCACTCATCCCTCCAGGATGATTCTGAAAATATGGGACACCAGGGAGAGCTGAGTGATAATGTTGAGGTATCTCATGTTCCAATTACTATTAAAGTAGAAGCATACCACCCATGTCTGTAGATGGAATAACACTAGCAGTCAGACTGCCTTTCAAAGGTAAGGATAATTGATCCTTCAAGAAGACCATGACATTAGACCATTTTCCTTAAGTTAATATAAATGATGTAGATGTGCTAAATAAAAAATACTTTTTTTTTTCTTAAACACTCAAGTTCACTCATGTGAATTTAGGCACATGAGAACCTTTGGAGTATACTAATCACATCTGTTTTCCCTGAATATAAGTCAATTTTTAAACTATGATTAGTGAATCTTTATTTTACAATATATAAATAATACTCACTCTACTGCCTTCTTTATATACTAGGAATGGGGCAGGATCTACTGTATTCATAGTAATGCGCAAAGAGGTGATCATGGGAATATTAGAGTAAGTAGTGAATAAACTGAGTTCTGTATTGAAAGTGAAAAACTGGCTGTGTTTATACTTGCAATACAGTTTTGCTGAGTAAATATTGCTTTTGTCCCATTTGTGGGGATGGAATTTCATTAAGATTGTTGTTAACTTGGAGCAGGGCAATAATTCAGGGGTGTTTTACTACAGTATAAATTGGAGCAGTCTCTATTTACTACCAAAGATATTACACGCAGGGCTATAATTCAGGAATATTTTACTACAGTAGGAATTGTAAAAGGAAGTTGAGCATGGGGACTGATACCTGTAAGCTTAACCTGAAAATGAGGTTGGAGTATCAGGACCCTGAGGTATTTCTTTGCCACATAGCAGAAGTCAAGCACGAAACAAAGTCATAATTGTTCTTTCTTGCTAGAAGTATTAGGTGATCCTTTTTTTCAATATTTTCTGTTTGGCATAACCTACATTTTTGGCAGTTTATCTCTGTGTAATAGCCCTTCCCATCTTAGCCCATAGTTTGTATTCAAGGGTGGTCTCCAACTCACAGGTAACCACTGCCCTTCTGTCTCCCAAGTGCTACATTTAAAAAATTGTGCCACCGCCCGAGGCTTAAACTGCCTTGTATGTCAATTTAACCATTTGGCATTCCTATTATTTTGTAGTTCCATTACCATCCTTGCACCTTACTATAATCATATCTGGTTTCATAAAAAAAAGAAAGAGAAAAGTCTCCATTAACTAGAAAAGAATTGGACACTCAAGTAGAATATCTCAAAAAATGTAAAAAAGAGAGAATTCATAAACATAAACTACTCTTATAACAATATGAGGAACTCTGTAAACTTCTTCATAGGCCTGTGTATGATGTGCATATCACCTCTGACCCAACTGTAGAGAAGCTGAACCTGTTCCAACAACATGTGGCAACTTTGAGGCAAACAAAGGTATGCTGCTGCATTCATTCCCCATAATATTTGATTGGAATTTATGTATCTCATAATAATTTTGATTGTTTTAAAAGATTAGGAATGAACAGTTTGTCAATATTAATAAACATATCATATTGTGTATGAAAAAATTGGAACTAACTTCTGATTCAAGTTTTGAAAAAGATGGAGTGTGTCAATTTCAAAGTGTATTTTCTGTGTCATTGCAGAGTATCGTGGCACTACATATGTTGCTTTTGCAGGTAATATGTGTTCAGATTATGCAGTATCAACTCACTTGTATTTATCAATTTGAAAAACCTGACAGCTTTTGCCTTCATTCTAAATGAGGAGCCAGTTTGTATTAAGGGATGCTGAGGTAGGCATTACTTCAGTTTTTGACCAGCCTTGTACACAGAGTGAGTTTGGGGACAGGCAGGGATACACAGGGAAACCCTTTCTCGAGTAAACAAACAGAAAGGGACAAAATATGTGAAGACACCCAACCATAATACAATATGGAATAAATATGCTTGTTTACTGTGTGTATGTGTGTGTGTGGCGGGGGGTGGGTGGGTGTGGGTGTGTTTGTTTATGTTATGGGGAGAGAAATACAGAAGCACAGATAGACAGAGACAGAGCAATAGAGAGATCACGTGTCAAAGTCCATTCAATTCCAATTGTCCATCTTATTTATCAGGTTCACATTTATGAAGGTAAACTTTTCTGCCACTGAGACTTACAGATCTCTCTCACCTTTCCAGTGCTATTATGTAGTTGGACTTTCTTGTCAGATTTTCTTGGAACAATCCATCCCCAAATAATGACACAGACATTTCTAAATTATGAATGATTGGCCTTTAACTTAACCTTGTTCCCAACAATTTCCTATACCTTAACAAATGTCTATTAGCCTATTGTCTATTATTCTGTATTCGCAGCTCCTTCCATGTCTTCCTGGCATGGGTCCAGGCCTAGATTCATTCCCCTGAGTTTTTCTCTCAGCCCAGCAATCCTGCCTATCCATTCCTTTTGAGCAATTGGCCGTTTAACTTTTTATAAAACCAATTAAGGGCCTTAGGCAGGCAAGGTAAAAAGCACCCTATTTTCACATAATGATCCAAGTGGGGTCATGCATTTCTGACAGCGCATTTGAAGTGTTGATTATTATGTCTCTTCTATGTCTAGGTTTAGGGGGTATCCCTGGATTGGGGGAATGTGTCCTCAAGGTCCTTTTGCGCACCAGGAAACAAAACGTCCTACTGGATACTTGAAACCCATCACTGGGCCCCTGCTAGAGTTCCCTCAGCTAAAGGCATCAAGATCTCTGTTAGATCCACTAATCCTCTTGGGCACATTCTGAGTCCCTACATACTGAATTTTTTAAAATTATTATTATTTATTTTACATGTCGATTCCTATCCCTCACTTGATACCCTCCCTCCCTCTTACATTCTCTCCCCCTTTAAATTCACCCTGACCACCTCCCCTTCCAATAACCGCCTCTCCAATATGGGGATATGCCATCCAGGTAGGGTCATCTATTTCTGACATTGAGAGTTCAGTTTAAGGTATGGTTAGAGTTAGGGTGAGCATTATGGTTGGTGGTAGCGTTAGTGTTGGGTTCCTGAAGCCCAGGAAAGGAGTGAGAGCCCATGGCGAAAATAACAGGAAAGGAAAGTAACATTCAGATAGAAGAGAGTTTCCCCTTAGCAGTCTATGTAATTATTTGGGACCTTTGCTGAGCAATCAGTGGGATAAGAGATGTGGGAAGAAACATTTGAGGCACCCATAAATGATGTGACCCAGCGCCACAGGTCAACACATCTACCAGAGATGATTAAAAAAGGAGTAGGGCCCTGCTGACATCATGTACCTGGGCTTGCCCAAGGATCCAGAGCTCTTGGGGTTTGTACTGCAGAAGCAATGGGGGAAATGTGGGTAGGAGCAAGATGTGTAAACTGATGGACTACCTGCGAGGTCTAGACAGAGAGGGAAACTTTGGAAAAACATGGAGGGCCAGAATCAGGGTTTGGTGAGACAGCAGAACCTGGAGCCCAGAGACAGAAAGGTGAAACAGGAGCCCAGGTCTGAAGAAGGCACATGGGTTTCCCATCCTGTAGTGATTGTTGCCTCAAGGGATGGAGTCACCTTTGATACATGTGAACTTCCTGGCAGAGGATAAAGAGCTGTAGACTGGAGAACCCTGATATGCCCTTGGTCAGCACCCAAAGAGGAAGCAGAGGCAAGGAGCAAGTCCTATCCTTTTCTGAGGAAGCAGTGCAGCATGGAAAGTAGGGCTCCATCTCACACAGCTGACTGCAGTCTAAGCATAGAGAGGAATGCTGCATGCCAGGCATTATCACTGAACTTTCAGGCCAAGACTGCCTTGTGGAAATTGTACAAGGATGTTCTGTGTCTTCCCAGTCCACACACAGAAGCCACCAGCTACAAGTGGCTAAATGATTGTCATGATAAACAGTCAATTCCAGGCTTTTTCTTGACAAAAAATAGGCTTAGCTGCAAGTTTGTGGTGTTGAGGAACACTTGGCAAGTGAAATTCCACATGAAGATGCTATGTACACTAGGTACTTTAGTGAGGCTACCCTGGACGAAATATCAAAATCCTGGAGATGGTAAGGATGTGGGCAGCTTCTGAAAAGGTCAGAGTACCTAGTGTGAGACATATGACCCAGGAAATACAGGAGAAGAGCCATTTTTAAATTCTTAATATTTATCTAAAAATACATGATAAAAACTATAGCTTCATATACATAGTAGTATCAAATTTTCAGTTTTACTTTCCAAAATTTTTATTTAGTAAATGTGCATGCATTTGGTCCTGAGTGAAAGGAGCCTTCAGAACCCAGAAGAGGGTATCAGGTCTCCTGTTAAAAGAATTACAGATAGGTGTGAACCACCATGTGGATGCTAGGAATTGAACCAGGCGTCCTCTAAGGGCCCCAAGCCCTGCAGAGCTGCATTTGTTCTGAAAAGTGAATCCTATGTGTTCCTTTGGGACTGTGACTTATATATCTCATTCAACCTTAGAGGTAGGTTTCTCACCCAAATCAAAATACTGTGGATTTTTAGGCTTCAGAGGTAAAACTCTGTTTTCTAAAACCAAGGTATGCAAGGCTCAATTTCCTCAGGGCTTAATTTAAAAAAAACAAAATTCCTCAAAGCTTTCCAAACATACTAAGAAGTTTGGACTTCATCTTGTGGGGAACATGAAGCTCTAGAGGGTAGTTAGGTAGCAATGGAAATCACCAAGTTTAGCAAATGATTGAAAGCTGCATGGCCTTCATATTAATAAGGTAAGAATATAGATTCTCGGGATGCACATATTGGCCCACACCCATGCAGTCATGGCCCCCTCTTCTCCTCTTTAGGAAAGTGCATAAATGAACTTCAGTGTTGCGATTGTCATAGATGCTATGAAAGTAAAGTCTGAAGAAAGGGTTCTCCCACAAGCCAGAGCAGGCTCCTCTGAGCACTAAAGCTTGTCTGAAACCTTAAAACCACCCGAAAGAGAAACAAATACCTCAAAGAGCTGAATTCACTCTACTGTCCAGTCCTCTACAGAGCTCTAAGTAACCAGTTAGGGCATATGGAGGGCTTTTGAGAATTTGTTTCATTAAATACAGTCCATGTTGAGGACTAAGTTATTGTATAAATTATCTAAAACAGAAGTAAATGTTAAATATCATTTCCAGTTATGCGCTTCTCTTTAGTATTAGCTAAGGTCTTGTGGCCACACATGTCACTATACATGCATGGTGAGAATGCAACATTTGGTTTGCACTAAATGTCTTCTCCCCAACCCTACCCAGTGATATGTTGAGAGCTCAAAATAGCCAAAATTGGAGTTATTTCCTCTGAAATTAACAAGTAGTTGAGAGATTCTTCTGCAAAAAGGGAATATACATCTGTCAGTCTAACATTAATGTTCACATACTGCATCATTCTCTCCGTGCAGATGTCCCCCATGACCACATTCTTTGTAAATGTAGTAGTCCATCACTCAATGAATCAGCTGACATAAAAGGTACCAAGTTCATGTTTAGGGTGGTGTGATGATCTGACTATTTTTTTGCATTTACTTGAACTGGGTGATTCTTTATACTACACACACACACACACACACACACACACACACACACACACACACACACACACATCACAGACACACAAAGGCAGAGAATATCACTTACTGAGCCTCAAATATTGGGATGGTTTCCCAAGGCAGCTAAGACAAGATGCTGGTCTGGTCCCTGGTGTAAGGACTAAAAGAAGGGCACTACCACCATTGTACCAACAAATCCCATGGTAACTGTCCTGGGTGTCTTTCTGAGGTTTCCAGTTCCTAAATGTCACTAAGTGGCTAAGAACCCTACAGGAGAACTAATTTGTGATACCCAAAACATAAGTACATAGCTAGAGGCAGCAACAGCTGTTTGATCCAAACTATTCACCATCATGCCCTTAGGTAGACCCTCTACCTGGACAGCTGTGGTTGGAGATGGCTCATTGGGTAAAAGGTCAGAGACAGGAGCACATGACTTTTTCTCCAAATACTGAGGAGAGGGACAATATGGAGACAGGAGTCTCCTGCAGTGCATTAACCAGACAGCCTAGCAGAATCCTTGAGATCCATGTTCATTGAAGGGCACTTTCTAGGCAGTAACTCAATCACTGCTGAGATTAGCTTTGCTATGGGTTTGACTCCTCAGAAATAGCTTCATGACCTTGGACTTGAGAAGCAAGAAGTTGGGACTTTTGTTGTTGTTTGGGTTTTTTTTGGTTTTGTTTTTGTTTTTTTGAGACAGGATTTATGTGTAATCACCATGTTCAACCAGGCTGATCTCGAAATCACAGATGCTCTGGTCTCTCAAGTGCTAGAATTAAAGACATCTACTACTATCCTGGTAGGAAAAGGCTGTGTAAAGTAAGATGAGGGAAAAAAAGGTCATGAAGGCAACCTTTTTAAAATATTGATAGATTAGTTTGTTTTTAATATTTATTTTTCTTTTGTATGTATATGACTGTGTGTTTGTACAAAAACATATAGGTGCCCACCAAAAAAAAAAAAAAAGGCATCAGAACCCCTACAACACCTGGAGTTACATGTGGTAGTAAGCTCATCCTGTGGAGTCTGGAAACCAATCTGTCATCTTTCTGCTTACTTGGTTACTTTTTGAGATAGGGTCTCCAAAAACAGGCTAGCCTTGAACTTGCTATGTAGCTGTGTAGCTGAGGATGACCTTGAACCTCTGATCTTCCTGCCTCTACCTCCCAAATACTGGGATTATAGGTAAACACCACCATACATACCCAGTTTCTGGAGAGCCAGGAATAGAGCCCAGGGTCTCATGCATGTTAGGCAAGCACTCTCTAAACACTGAGCTACATATATCTCCATCACAAATTGAACTTTTTGGAAATTAAGAATTCTCTCCAATAGAAGACACTTAAAATTGGCCAGAAAGGCAACACAGTAAAAAATGAAACTGTTGGTATATAAAGCAGACATAGGGCCCGTAGCCAAAGTAGGGAAACAAGTGCAAACCAGTAGAAAAAGACAGCCCAGTGAAAACCGATCAAGGGCTCAGGCAGACATTTCAGAAACCGCGGGCTCTTTTGAGCAAGTGGAAAGGTTGCAGACTTGTCAGTTGTCAGGGAAATCAACAGGCAAATGGAACCATCAGTGCACAGTCATAAGTCTGCACAAAAATGTAAAAACTTAATGGCAGGGCCAGGGAAAAAGTAAGGTCACTTGCCTGGCTCCTTCAATTTGTCTCTGACTTCCACTCCTGCTATGGGACCTGCTCCCAATAACTGCTTGTTTGAAACACATACACAGAGAGACAGAGGGGTGGGGGAGGTGAATAAGAGAGAAAGAGGAACATGCTAGAAGGTGCACACTAGTTCTGTTCATAGTAGCCACAAACTGGAACAACACAAATATCCATCAGCATTAGAGTGGAATTAGGCATGGATGAGGAAGAGGCCAAGGAGATGGAGAAGCTTAGGGTCAAACTGAGGGCCTCACAGGTGCTAAGGCAGTGTTCTGCTGCTGAGCCTCCAAACTCAACCTCTCTGTGCAAAAGTCATCTCACCTCTGTAGAGCCCTCAGTCCCTGTCTATCAGGTTCAAGTACTTATCCCTTTAAATTCTTCCCTCATCTCCTATTTAGGTGAACTAGGTGGTGTGTACCAATCGAAAGTGCCCCAGTAGATCAAAAGAAGGCAAGAACAAGGCATCCCTTAGCACTTAAATGTTCCTGCCATCTGAATGTCAGCTCTAGCGTGAGAGAGCTGTGTTTTCCTGTTGCACAGTGGTGCTTGATATATAAGTATTGCCATGGATGAATCCAAAAACAGGCTGAGGAAATGTGATTCATTCCCTTTGCCAAAGAGGCCTGCCTACCTGCAGAGGCTCAGCAGGGTGGGTCTCCCCTTAAGGCCTCTGGCAGGTGTTAATGAGATTAGCAATTAAAAGGCAGGCCAGCAGTGGCCAGACACCAGGAACTGACTGAGAGTCAGCTCAGGAAATGGAGAAGGCATGGCCTCAGTGAGGCAACCAGCTGTAGTTCCTGTTTGCCTGTATCCCCTATGCCATGGGCTTGGATAGTGTGGTGTTTCCCATACCTGTGCCAGATAGGACAGTGGAGTTGAGTGCCCACTAGCAGGATACGGGATTGCCTGGATACAGGTGTCAGTGATCCTTGATGCAGGTGGGATATATCACTTGTTCCTAGATATCCCAGGATGCCCTTACCTTGTGTTAAAAAGAGACATCCTGTCAAATGTAGGAGCCTGGATTTGTTTTGACTCTGAACAGCCATCAGTAACCGATAAACAGGGAAGGAGCTTGATCCTGTAGGCAGTGGATGGTCTGGCTGTCTAAAAGCTATGGCTGCCATGGCTGTACTGGTCAAAGACTCTGACATGTTAACTTAGGGGCAGAAAGTAACTACAATAGCCCCCCATGCACTGGTGAGCAGGAGAGCATTGTCCGGCAGCCCACAGAAAAATGGATGTCCAATGCCCACATGAATCACTGATGCACTACCTGCCACTCTTCTGCCTGAGAAGACTGAAGAACAAGTCATTTGGGACTGTCATCACCTGCTGATTAAAGAGACAGGAGATTGCAAAGACCTTACAGTCTTCCCTCTGGCCATGGAAACACTAACTTGGTTCACTGATGGGAACCTTGTGAAAGGTAAAGAAAGGACTGGGACAAGGAGGTGAATGAAACCTGCAGAGTTTGAGCCAGCAGCCTGCCAGAAGGAATCTCAGCATGAGAAGCTGAGCTCTTGGCCTTAACACAGGCCTTACAGCTGGCCAAAGAAAAGAAAAAAATCTGTAAACCTGTACATGGGCAGCAGTTATGCTGTTATAACTGTCCATGTGCAAGGGGCTATCTGTAAACACAGGGGACTGGCTAAGCTTTACTGTGAGCAAGTCAGAGAGCCAGAGATGAGCTGACACCTGCATTCCTCCACATTTTCTTCCCACTGTCCTGCTTGAGTCGCTGCTGTAATTCTCATTAGGGACAGTGACCTGGAGCATAAGCTAAGTAAGCCCCTTTCTGGCCTGCATTGTGTGTGGTCAGTGATTTAGCACAGCAACAGATGCTCACCAGAACGGTAAGATATGATTTTCTTCTTTTCAACTCTGGTGAAGTAAATGTATGTTTTATTGTTTATTTTCATCTCATTTGATCTTTTGCCAAGATAGGCTCTTAGTAATACAGTCCTTTCTGTCCTTGAATTTGTGACTCCTGTCTCAAGCTTCTGAGTACTGAGCAAGGCATGTACCATCCCACTGGTTTGTATTTTTCACTAATTAAATATGAGATGGTTACATTTAATTCTCTTTATGTATACTAATTTGTTTTGAGGCAGGGTCTTGCTTTGTAGCCAAGGCCAGCTTGAATGTATTAGCAGTCATCTGTCCATACTTCCAAGTGCTGCAATTATAAACTTGCATAGAGAAATGGGAGGCATTGGTGTTTGTTTGAAAGACAGGGTAAGGAAACATTGAATAAATTGATTAATTTGAAAATTGCTTCACTTATAAACTTGCACTACACATAGCTACCTAAATGCCTGGGGCTTTTTTGTAAAAGTAAAAAATTATATATGTTTAGGCTTATATTTTGTCATGTTCAAAGAACAAGCAGGTAGGTATCTAAGACAGAGGAATATGTTGTCAGTTTAGCATTGCAAATGGAGAGCATTCTAGTTGGAGGAGGGATATATATGACAAATGTGGAAGGCAGTTACCCTATTCACCCTGCTTACAATTTTTTTCTTTTGTTTTACAGAGCATAATAATATTTTAACTTTAGAGAAATGGGAGGCATTGGTGTTTGTTTGAAAGAGGGGTAAGGAAACATTGAATAAATTGATTAATTTGAAAACTGCTTCCCTCAAAGCCATGAAAACCTCAATTCACTCCTCACAATTCTTGAAAATTAATCCAAATTGCTGGGTTGTGGATTATGCCTTTAACACCAGTACTTTGGAGGCAGAGGCAGAGGCAGAAAGATTTTCAAAGGCCAGCCTGTTCTACAGAGTAAGTTTCAAGACAGCCAGGGCATCATATAGGAACCTTGTCTCGAATGAAAAAACATAATGGTTGCATATACTTCTAACTTCAACATTGAGAGGCAGAGATAGGTGGAATGAGAAACTCCATCTCCAAAATATGTAAAAATAAGACAGCAGCTTAAGATACATTGTGCAATTGCATGCCTTTTCTGCTCTTGAATAAGAGCAGGTTTCAGTTTCTAGCCCATGTGGTGGACTACAACTGTCCTGAACTGCTATTCCAGGGAAACCAGCACTGACTTGTGACTTCAGTGGTCACCAGATTCACAAGCAACACACTTAAATACATGAAGGAAAGAATCTCATAGTCTTGTAAGTTAGGCTTTATATCAAAAAACTAAGTAGACAGTATCACACCAAACTTGATTTCTGTCCTCTATTCCTTCTTCATATATATGTCTGATCTACCATCCACCACCAGAGAATAAATGGGTACATAAGAGCCGAGTATATGTAGTGATACAAATAGTTGTTACCAGACAAACTTAAAACATTGTGGCTATTTAATGATCAAACCTGTGTACCACTCAGCCATCCAGGATGATTCTGAAAATATGGGACACTAGGGAGAGCTGAATGATAATGTTGAGGTATCTCATGTTCCATTACTATTAAAGTAGAATCATACCACCCATGTCTATAGATGGAATAATACCAATAGTCAGACTGCCTTTCAAAGGTAAGGATAATTGATCCTTCAAGAACACCATGACATTAGACCATTTTCCTTAAGTTAATATGATTGATGTAGATGTGCTACATGAAAAATCCTTTTTTTTTTTTTTTTTTCTTAAACACTCAATTTCACTCATGTGAATTTAGGCACATGAGAACCTTTGGAGTATACTAATCACATCTGTTTTCTCTGAATATAAGGCAGTTTTTAACCAATGATTAGTGAAACTATATTTTTACAATATATAAATAATATTCACTCTACTTCATTCTTTATCCACCAGGAATGGGGCAGGATCTACTGTATTCATAGTAATGGGCAAAGAGGTGATCATGGGAATATTAGTGTAAGTATTGTGTAATTTGAGTACTGTATTGAGAGTGAAAAACTGGCTGTGTTTATACTTGCAATACAGATTGTGCTGATTACATATTGCTTTTGTCCCATTTGTGGGGATGGAATTTCATTAAGATTGTTGTTAACTTGGAGCAGGGCAATAATGCAGGTGTGTTTTACTACAGTATAAATTGGAGCAATCTGTATTTACTACCAAAGATATTACATGCAGGGGTATAATTCAGGGATATTTTATTACAGTAGGAATTGTAAAAGGGAGTTGAGCATGGTGACTGATACCTGTAATCTTAACCTGGAAAGGATGTTGGAGTATCAGGACTCTAGTTATTTTTTACCACATAGGAGAAGTAAAGCACGAAACAAAGTCATAATTGTTCTTTCTTGCTAGAAGTATTAGGTGATCCTTTTTTCATTTTTTTCTGTTTGGCATAACCTACATTTTGGCAGTTTATCTCTGTGTAATAGCCCTGTCCATCTTGGCCCATAGTTTGTATTCAACGGTGGTCTCCAACTCACAGATAACCACTGCACTTCTGTCTCCCAAGTGCTACAATTAAAAAATTGTGACACTACCCCAGGCTTAAACTGCCTCGTATGTCAATTTAACCCTTTGGCTTTCTTATTATTTTGTAGTTCCATTACCATCCTTGCACCTTACTATAATCATATCTGGTTTCATTAAAAAAAAAAAAAAAAACAGACAAGTGTCCATTAACTAGAAAAGAATTGGACACTCATGTAAAATTCCTCAAAAAATGTAAAAAAGACAGAATTCATGAACATAAACTACTCTTATAACAATATGAGGAACTATGTAAACTTCTTCATAGGCCTATGTATGATGCGCATATCACTTCTGACACCACCTTAGAGAACCTGAACCTGTTCCAACAACATGTGGCAACTTTGAGGCAAACAAAGCTATGCTGCTGCATTCATTCCCCCATGAAATTTCATTGGACTTTTATGTATCTCATAACAATTTTGATTGTTTTAAGAATTTAGGAATTGACAGTTTGTCAATATTAATAACAAATCATATTGTGTATGAGAAAATTGGAACTAACTTCAGATTCAAGTTTTGAAAAAGATGGAGTGTGTCAATTTCAAAGTGTATTTTCTGTGTCATTGCAGAGTATCGTGGCACTACATACATTGCTTTGCAGGTAATATGTGTTCAGATTATGCAGTATCAATTCACTTGTATTTATCAATTTGAAAAACCTGACAGCTTTTGCCGTAATTCTAAATAAGGAGCCAGTTTGTATTAAGGGATGCTGAGGTAGGCATCACTTCAGTTTTAGACCAGCCTTGTACACAAAGTGAGTTTGGGGACAGGCAGGGATACACAGGGAAACCCTTTCTCGAGTAAACAAACAGAAAAGGCACATACAGGGATAGAATAGGTGAAGACAACCAACCACAATACAATATGGAATATATCTGTTTGTTTACTGTGTGTGTGTGTGTGTGTATGTGTGTGTGTGTGTGTTTATTTATGGGGAGAGAGAGGCAGAAGCACAGATAGACAGAGACAGAGCAATAGAGAGATCACGTGTCAAAGTCAATTCAATTCCAATTGTCCATCTTATTTATCAGGTTCACATTTATGAAGGTAGACTTTTCTGCCACTGAGACTTACAGATCTCTCTCACCTTTCCAGTGCTATTATGTAGTTGGACTTTCTTGTCAGATTTTCTTGGAACAATCCATCCCCAAATAATGACACAGACATTTCTAAATTATGAATGATTGGCCTTTAACTTAACCTTGTTCCCAACGATTTCCTATACCTTAACAAATGTCTATTAGCCTATTGTCTATTATTCTGTATTCCCAGCTCCCTCTTTGTCTTCTTGGCATGGGTCCAGGCCTAGATTCATTCCCCTGAGTTTTTCTCTCAGCCCAGCAATCCTGCCTAAACATTCCTTTTGAGCAATTGGCCGTTTAACTTTTTATTAAACCAATTAAGGGCCTTAGGCAGGCAAGGTAAAAAGCACCCTATTTTCACATAATGATCAAATGTCCCACAAGTTTAACTTTTAATCATCCCATTCTAGATTTAGCATTTTGCTTGATCTCAGGTCCTTCGTGTTTGTACTTTATTGACTGAGATACCTACTCAGGCCCTATTTTGCTTTGTTGGTAATAGAGGCTGAATTTAAATCTCTTAGTATCAGAAATTCTAGACACTAGCCAATAACCCCTAATTATAGCCCATAATTTACTACTTTTTAATTTAGAAACAAAATCTACCTCAATTTTGTGTGAATAAGAAATGTAATAAAAATTAATTATTGTCTCAGAATGCATAGCACTAGCCATTTTAACTAAACTAATGCTTATTTATGTTAACAATATAAAATTTTATTCCTGAGATGATCATGGTGTTTCATGCCTTTGTACCCAGGACTCAGGAGCCAAAAGCATGAATCTCAATGAATTCCAGGCCAGTCACAGATACATAATGAGGCCCTTTCTTAAAAACACAACAATGGAAGAGACAGAAGACTAAAAGTTGAAGCACACTGACTGTACTTACAGAGGATATGAGTTAAATCCCACCAACCAGATGGTAGCTCACGACCATCTACAATCAGATCTGTTGCCCTCTTCTTTTCTACCAGCAGACATTCAAGTAGGGTACTACATATGACAAAATAACTTTTAAAAATGAAATAAAATGTCCTACTGGTTACTTGAAACCCATCACTGGGCCTCTGCTAGAGTTCCCTCAGCTAAAGACCGCCAAATACTTGTTAGATCCCCATATCCTCTTGGGAACATCCTGAGTCCATGCATGCCGGATATTTTTTAAAATTAGTTCATGATTTTTTACATGTAGAGCCTTGTTCCCTATATCTCCCTCAATTCCTTCCCTTCCTCTTATCATCTGTTGCCCCCTCACATTCACCCTGACCACCCTGCCATCCTATTCACCCACAATCAACACATAGGGCTAGGCCATCCAAGTGGGGTCATGTATTTCTGACAGCGCATTTGAAGTGTTGATTAGAATGTCTCTTCTATGTCTAGGTTTAGGGGGTATCCCTGGATTGGGGGAATGTGTCCTCAAGGTCCTTTTGCGCACCAGGAATACATCCAGGTCCCACTGTCTGAACTCCATTAGACAGCTCACATCTTCTAGCTGATACCCATCTCAGGGGTCTGAGTCAGTTCCATGCTGGATTCACAGCTATCAGTCTGTGGTCCTATTAGCTCCTCCTTCATCAGGTCAGCTGTCTCAATGTGTTTCTGCAACTCGATCTTGTCCTCTCTCTCTCTGCATCTGGATTCTATTTAGACTCAGTGTTTACTTATGGGTGTTTGCTTCTGTTTTCTACAGAGACTAGAAGAGGGCTCCATGTAGCGCTCGAGTTAGTTGCTGATCTCATTCTCAGGGAAGGTCAATTATGAAGCCTTTCCACTGTTGCTCAGATTGTTAGTTGGAGTCAGTCTTGTAGGTCTCTAGATATAACTTTAGGTTCAATTTTCTCTTCAAACCAATAATGACTTGCTCTTTTATGTTCTCTCCCTCTCTACCATGTTCTACTTTTTGTGCCTGGGTTACCTCATTCATGATTATTTCTTCAAGTGCCATCCACTTGTCTGTGCATTTCAAGATTCCATTTTTTCTGTCTATTAGTAGTCCATTGTGTAGATGTGCCACAAGTTCTTTATCCATTCTTCACTTGAGAGGCATCTGGGTAGCTTCTAGGTTCTTGCTATTACAAATAATGCTGCTATACATATAATTAAACACTTGTCTTTGTTGCATGAATGTGGATAATTTGGGTATATGGCTATGAGTGGGATTGCCAGGTCCTGTGGTAAACCAATTCCCATCTTGCTGAGGAACTGCCATAGCTATCTTGAAAATGGCTGTACAAGTTTGAACACCCAAAAGCAGTGGAGGAGAGTTCCCCTTTCTACACAACCTGTCCAGCAGTACTCAGGAGCCAAAAGCATGGATCTCAATGAATTCCAGGCCAGTCAAAATTACATAATGAGGCCTTTTCTTCAAACACAACAATGGAATGGATAGATGGCTAAAAGTTCAAGCACACTGATTGTACTTACAGAGGATATGAGTTACTTCCCACCAACCAGATGGTAGTTCACAACCATGTACAATGAGATTGTTGCCCTCTTATTTTCTACCAGGAGATATTCAAGTAGGATATTACATATGATAAATAATTTTTAAATGAAACAAAACGTCCTACTGGATACGTGAAACCCATCACTGGGCCTCTGCTAGAGTTCCCTCAGCTAAAGACCTCAAGATCTCTGTTAGATCCACTAATCCTCTTGGGCACATTCTGAGTCCCTACATACTGAATTTTTTTAAATTATTATTGTTTATTTTACATGTCGATTCCTATCCCTCACTCGATACCCTCCCTCCCTCTTACATTCTCTCCCCCTTTACATTCACCCTGACCACCTCCCCTTCCATTCACCCCCTCTCCAATATGGGGCTATGCCATCCAGGTAGGGTCATGTATTTCTGACATTGAGAGTTCAGTTTAAGGTATGGTTAGAGTTAGGGTGAGCATTATGGTTGGTGGTAACGTTAGTGTTGGGTTCCTGAAGCCCAGGAAAGGAGAGAGAGCCCATGGGGAAAATAACAGGAAAGGAAAGTAACGTTCAGATAGAAGAGAGTTTCCCCTTAGCAGTCTATGTAATTATTTGGGACCTTTGCTGAGCAATCTGTGGGATAAGAGATGTGGGAAGAAACATTTGAGGCACCCATAGATAATGTGACCCAGAGCTATAGGTCAACACCTCTACCAGAGATGATTAATAAAGGAGTAGAGCCATGCTGATATCATGCACCTGGGCTTGCCCAAGTATCCAGAGCTCTTGGGGATTGTACTGCAGAAGCAATGGGGGGAAATGTGGGTAGGAGCAAGATGTGTAAACTGATGGACTACCTGTGAGGTCTAGACAGAGGGCCAGAATCAGGGTTTGGTGTGATAGCAGAACCTGGAGCCCAGAGACAGAAAGGTGAAACAGGAGCCCAGTTCTGAAGAAGGCACATGGGTTTCCCATCCTGTAGTGATTGTTGCCTCAAGGGACGGAGTCACCTTTGATACATGTGAACTTCCTGGAAGATGATGAGGAGCTGTAGCTCTGGAGAACACTGACATGCCCTTGGTCAGCACCCAAAGAGGAAGCAGAGGCAAGGAGCAAGTCCTATCCTTTTCTGAGGAAGCAGTGCAGCATGCAAAGTAGGGCTCCATCCCACACAGCTGCCTGCTGTCTTAGCATAGAGAGGAATGCTGCATGCCAGGCGTTATCACTGAACTTCCAGGCCAAGACTGCCTTGTGGAAATTGTACAAGGATGTTCTGTGTCTTCCCAGTCCACACACAGAAGCCACCAGCTACAAGTGGCTAAATGATTGTCATGATAAATAGTCAATTCCAGGCTCTTTCTTGACAAAAAAATAGGCTTAGCTGCAAGTTTGTGGTGTTGAGGAACACTTGGCAAGTGAAATTCCACATGAAGATGCTATGTACACTAGGTACTTTAGTGAGGCTACCCTGGACGAAATATCAAAATCCTGGAGATGGTAAGGATGTGGGCAGCTTCTGAAAAGGTCAGAGTACCTAGTGTGAGACATATGACCCAGGAAATACAGGAGAAGAGCCATTTTTAAATTCTTAATATTTAAATAAAAATAATTATAATAACTACAGCTTCATATACATTGTAGTATCAAAGTTTCAGTTTTACTTTCCAAAATTTTTATTTAGTAAATGTGCATGCATTTGTTCCTGAGTGACAGGAGCCTTCAGAACCCAGAAGAGGGTATCAGGTCTCCTGTTAAAAGAATTACAGATAGGTGTTAACCACCATGTGGATGCTAGGAATTGAACCAGGCGTCCTCTAAGGGCAATAACCACTGAGCCAGCCCTTGGTGCCCCAAGCCCTGCAGAGCTGCATTTGTTCTGAAAAGTGAATCCTATGTGTTCTTTTGGGACTGTGGCTGATATGTCTTATTCAACCTTAGAGGTAGGTTTCTCACCTGAAGCAAAATGCTGTGGATTTTTAGACTTCAGAGGTAAAACTCTGTTTTCTAAAACCCAGGTATGCAAGGCTCAAAATCCTCATGGCTTAATTTTAAAAAAACAAAATTCCTCAAAGCTTTCGAAACATACTAAGAAGTTTGGACTTCATCTTGTGGGGAACTAGAAGCTCTAGAGGGTAGTTATGTAGCAATAGTAATCACCAAGTTTAGCAAATGATTGTAAGCTGCATGGCCTTCATATTAATAAGGTAAGAATATAGAATCTCGGGATGCACTTATTGGCCCACACCCATGCAGTCATGGCCCCCTCTTCTCCTCTTTAGGAAAGTGAATAAATGAACTTCAGTGTTGCGATTGTCATAGATGCTATGAAAGTAAAGTCTGAAGAAAGGGTTCTCCCACAAGCCAGAGCAGGCTCCTCTGAGCACTAAAGCTTGTCTGAAACCGTAAAACCACCCAAAAGAGAAACAAACACCTCAAAGAGCTGAATTCGCTCTACTGTCCAGTCCTCTACAGAGCTCTAAGTTAAGGGCATATGGAGGGCTTTTGAGAATTTGTTTCATTAAATACAGTCCATGTTGAGGACTAAGTTATTGTATAAATTATCTAAAGCAGAAGTAAATGTTAAAAATCATTTCCAGTTTTGCGCTTCTCTTTAGTATCAGCTAAGGTCTTGTGGCCACACATGTCACTGTACATGCATGGTGAGAATGCAACATTTGGTTTGCACTAAATGTCTTCTCTCCAACCCTACCCAGTGATATGTTGAGAGCTCAAAATAGCCAAAATTGGAGTTATTTCCTCTGAAATTAACAAGAAGTTGAGAGATTCTTCTGCAAAAAGGGAATATACATCTGTCAGTCTAACATTAATGTTCACACACTGCATCATTCTCTCCGTGCAGAGGTCCCCCACGACCACATTCTTTGTAAATGTAGTAGTCCATCACTCAATGAATCAGCTGACATAAAAGTTACCAAGTTCATGTTTAGGGTGGTGTGATGATCTGACTATTTTTTTGCATTTACTTGAACTGGGTGATTCTTTATACTACACACACACATACACACAAACACACACACACACACACACACACACACACACACACACATCACAGACACAAAGGCAGAGAATATCACTTACTGAGCCTCAAATATTGGGATGTTTTCCCAAGGCAGCTAAGACAAGATACTGGTCTGGTCCCTGGTGTAAGGACTAAAAGAAGGGCACTACCACCATTGTACCAACAAATCCCATGGTAACTGTCCTGGGTGTCTTTCTGAGGTTTCCAGTTCCTAAATGTCACCTTGTGTCTAAGAAACCTACAGGAGAACTAATTTGTGATACCCAAAACATAAGTACATAGCTGGAGGCAGCAACAGCTGTTTGATCCAAACTATTCACCATCATGCCCTTAGGTAGACCCTCTACCTGGACAGCTGTGGCTGGAGATGGCTCACTGGGTAAAAGGTCAGGGACAGTGGCACATGACTTTTTATCCAAATACTGAGGAGGGGGACAATATGGAGAAAGGAGTATCCTGCAGTGCATTAACCAGACAGCCTAGCAGAATCCTTGAAATCCAGGTTCAGTGAAGGGCACTTTCTAGGCAGTAACTCAATCACTGCTGAGATTAGCTTTGCTATGGGTTTGACTCCTCAGAAATAGCTTCATGACCTTGGACTTGAGAAGAAAGAAGTTGGGACTTTTGTTGTTGTTTGGGTTTTTTTGGTTTTGTTTTTGTTTTTTTGAGACAGGATTTATGTGTAATCACTATGTTCAACCAGGCTGATCTCGAAATCACAGATTCTCTGGTCCCTAAAGTGCTAGAATTAATGACATCTACTACTATCCTGGTAGGAAAAGGCTGTGTAAAGTAAGACATGAGGGAAAAAAAAGGTCATGAAGGCAACCTTTTTAAAATATTGATAGATTAGTTTGTTTTTAATATTTATTTTTCTTTTGTATGTATATGACTGTGTGTTTGTATGAGCACATATAGGTGCCCTCCAAAAAAAAAAAAAAAAAGCGATCATTACCCCTACAACACCTGGAGTTACATGTGGTATTAAGCTCACCCTGTGGAGTCTGGAAAACAATCTGTCATCTTTCTGCTTACTTGGTTACTTTTTGAGATAGGGTCTCCAAAAACAGGCTAGCCTTGAACTTGCTATGTAGCTGTGTAGCTGAGGATGACCTTGAACCTCTGATCTTCCTGCCTCTACCTCCCAAATACTGGGATTATAGGTAAACACCACCATACATAACCAGTTTCTGGAGAGCCAGGAATAGAGCCCAGGGTCTCATGCATGTTAGGCAAGCACTCTCTAAACACTGAGCTACATATATCTCCATCACAAATTGAACTTTCTGGAAGTTAATAATTCTCTCCAATAGAAGACACTTAAAATTGGCCAGAAAGACAACACAGTAAGGAATGAAACTGTTGGTATATAAAGCAGACATAGGGCCTGTAGCCAAAGTAGGGAAACAAGTGCAAACCAGTAGAAAAAGACAGCCCAGTAAAAACCGATCAAGGGCTCAGGCAGACATTTCAGAAACCGCGGGCTCTTTTGATGGCCCAGTGAGCATGTGGAAAGGTTGCAGACTTGTCAGTTGTCAGGGAAATCAACAGGAAAATGGAACCATCAGTGCACAGTCATAAGTCTACACAAAAATGTAAAAACTTAATGGCAGGGCCAGTGAAATGTAAGGTCTATTGCCTGGCTCCTTCAATTTGTCTCTGACTTTCACTCCTGCTATGGGACCCGCTCCCAATAAATGCTTGTTTGAAACACATACACAGAGAGACAGAGGGGTGGGGGGAGGAGAATAAGAGAGAAAGAGGAACATGCTAGAAGGTGCACACTAGTTCTGTTCATAGTAGCCACAAACTGGAACAACACAAATATCCATCAGCATTAGAGTGGAATTAGGCATGGGTGAGGAAGAGGCCAAGGAGATGGAGAAGCTTAAGGTCAAACTGAGGGCATCACAGGTGCTAGGGCAGTGCTCTGCTGCTGAGCTTCCAAACTCAACCTCTCTGTGCAAAAGTCATCTCACCTCTGTAGAGCCCTCAGTCCCTGTCTATCAGGTTCAAGTACTTATCCCTTTAAATTCTTCCCTCACCTCCTATTTAGGTGAACTAGGGGGTGTGTACCAATGGAAAGTGCCCCAGTAGATCAAAAGAAGGCAAGAACAAGGCATCCCTTAGCACTTAAATGTTCCTGCCATCTGAATGTAAGCTCTAGCGTGAGAGAGCTGTGTTTTCCTGTTGCACAGTGGTGCTTGATATATAAGTATTGCCATGGATGAATCCAAAAAGAGGCTGAGGAAATGTGATTCATTCCCTTTGCCAAAGAGGGCTGCCTACCTGCAGAGGCTCAGCAGGGTGGGTCTCCCCTTACCTCCTCTGGCAGGTGTTAATGAGATTAGCAATTAAAAGGCAGGCCAGCAGTGGCCAGACACCAGGAACTGACTGAGAGTCAGCTCAGGAAATGGAGAAGGCATGGCCTCAGTGAGGCAACCAGCTGTAGTTCCTGTTTGCCTGTATCCCCTAGGCCATGGGCTTGGATAGGGTGGTGTTTCCCATACCTGTGCCAGATAGGACAGTGGAGTTGAGTGCCCACTAGCAGGATATGGGAGTTGCCTGGATACAGGTGTCAGTGATCCTTGATGCAGGTGGGATATATCACTTGTTCCTAGATATCCCAGGATGCCCTTACCTTCTGTTAAAAAGAGACATCCTGTCAAATGTAGGAGCCTGGATTTGTTTTGACTCTGAACAGCCATCAGTAACCGATAAACAGGGAAGGAGTGGATGGTCTGGCTGTCTAAAAGCTATGCGGGCCATGGCTGTACTGGTCAAAGACTCTGACATGTTAACTTAGGGGCAGAAAGTAACTACAATAGCCCCCCATGCACTGGTGAGCAGGAGAGCATTGTCCGGCAGCCCACAGAACAATGGATGTCCAATGCCCACATGAATCACTGATGCACTACCTGCCACTCTTCTGCCTGAGAAGACTGAAGAACAAGTCATTTGGGACTGTCATCACCTGCTGATTAAAGAGACAGGAGATTGCAAAGACCTTACAGTCTTCCCTCTGGCCATGGAAACACTAACTTGGTTCACTGATGGGAACCTTGTGAAAGGTAAAGAAAGGACTGGGACAAAGATGTGAACTAAACCTGCAGAGTTTGAGCCAGCAGCCTCCCAGAAGGAACCTCAGCATGAGAAGCTGAGCTCTTGGCCTTAACACAGGCCTTGCAAAAGCCAAAAAAAAAGAAAAAAAATCTGTAAACCTGTACATGGGCAGCAGTTATGCTGTTATAACTGTCCATGTGCAAGGGACTATCTGTAAACAAAGGGGACTGGCTAAGATTTACTGTGAGCAAGTGAGAGAGCCAGAGATGAGTTGACACCTGCATTCCTCCACATTTTCTTCCCACTGTCCTGCTTGAGTCGCTGCTGTAATTCTCATTAGGGACAGTGACCTGGAGCATAAGCTAAGTAAGCCCCTTTCTGGCCTGCATTGTGTGTGGTCAGTGTTTTAGCACAGCAACAGATGCTCACCAGAACGGTAAGATAAGATTTTCTTCTTTTCAACTCTGGTGAAGTAAATGTATGTTTTATTGTTTATTTTCATCTCATTTGTTCTTTTGCCAAGATAGGCTCTTAGTAATACAGTCCTTTCTGTCCTTGAATTTGTGACTCCTGTCTCAAGCTTCTGAGTACTGAGCAAGGCATGTACCACTGGTTTGTATTTTTCACTAATTAAATATGAGATGGTTACATTTAATTCTCTTTATGTATACTTATTTGTTTTGAGGCAGGGTCTTGCTTTGTAGCCAAGCCCGCTTGAAGGTATTAGCAGTCATCTATCCATACTTCCAAGTGCTGCAATTATAAAGTTGTGTAGAGAAATGGGAGGCATTGGTGTTTGTTTGAAAGACAGGGTAAGGAAACATAGAATAAATTGATTAATTTGAAAATTGCTTCAATTAAAAACTTGCACTACACATAGCTACCTAAATGCATGGGGCTTTTTTGTAAAAGTAAAAAATTATATATGTTTAGGCTTATATTTTGTCATGTTCAAAAAACAAGCTGGTAGATATCTAAGACAGAGGAATATGTTGTCAGTTTAGCATTGCAAATGGAAAGCATTCTAGTTGGAGGAGGGATATATATGACAAATGTGGAAGGCAGTTACCCTATTCACCCTGCTTAAAATTTTTTTCTTTTGTTTTACAGAGCATAATAATATTTTAACTTTAGAGAAATGGGAGGCATTGATGTTTGTTTGAAAGAGGGGTAAGGAAACATTGAATAAATTGATTAATTTGAAAACTGCTTCCCTCAAAGCCATGAAAACCTCAATTCACTCCTCACAATCCTTGAAAATTAATCCAGATTGCAGTGTTGTGGTTTATACCTTTAACACCAGTACTTTGGAGGCAGAGTCAGAGGCAGAAAGATCTTCAAAGGCCAGCCTGTTCTACAGAGTAAGTTTCAAGACAGCCAGGGCATCATATAGGAACCTTGTCTCGAGTGAAAAAACATAATGGTTGCATACACTTCTAACTTCAGCATTGAGAGGCAGAGATAGGTGGAATGAGAAACTCCATCTCCAAAATACGTAAAAATAAGACAGCAGCTTAAGATACATTGTGCAATTGCATGCCTTTTCTGCTCTTGAATAAGAGCAGGTTTCAGTTTCTAGCCCATGTGGTGGACTACAACTGTCCTGAACTGCTATTCCAGGGAAACCAGCACTGACTTGTGACTTCAGTGGTCACCAGATTCACAAGCAACACACTTAAATACATGAAGGAAAGAATCTCATAGTCTTGTAAGTTAGGCTTTATATCAAAAAACCAAGTAGACATTATCACCCCAAACTTGATTTCTGTCCTCCATTCCTTCTTCATATATATGTCTGATCTACCATCCACCACCAGAGAATAAATGGGTACATAAGAGCCGAGTATATGTAGTGATACAAATAGTTGTTACCAGACAAACTTAAAACTTTTTGGCTCCTTTAATGATCAAACCTGTGTACCACTCAGCCATCCATCTGAAAATATGGGACACTAGGGAGAGCTGAATGATAATGTTGAGGTATCTCATGTTCCATTACTAGTAAAGTAGAATCATACCACCCATGTGTATAGATGGAATAATACCAATAGTCAGACTGCCTTTCAAAGGTAAGGATAATTGATCTTTCAAGAAGACCATGACATTAGACCATATTCCTTAAGTTAATATGATTGATGTAGATGTGCTACATGAAAAATCCTTTTTTTTTTTTTTTTTTTTTTTTTTTTTCTTAAACACTCAAGTTCACTCATGTGAATTTAGGCACATGAGAACCTTTGGAGTATACTAATCATATCTGTTTTCTCTGAATATAAGGCAGTTTTTAAACAATGATTAGTGAAACTATATTTTTACAATATATAAATAATGTTCACTCTACTTCATTCTTTATCCACCAGGAATGGGGCAGGATCTACTGTATTCATGGTAATGGGCAAAGAGGTGATCATGGGAATATTAGTGTAAGTATTGAGTAATTTGAGTACTGTATTGAGAGTGAAAAACTGGCTGTGTTTATACTTGCAATACAGATTGTGCTGAGTACATATTGCTTTTGTCCCATTTGTGGGGATGGAATTTCATTAAGATTGTTGTTAACTTGGAGCAGGGCAATAATTCAGGTGTGTTTTACTACAGTATAAATTGGAGCAATCTGTATTTACTACCAAAGATATTACACGCAGGGCTATAATTCAGGGATATTTTACTACAGTAGGAATTGTAAAAGGGAGTTGAGCATGGTGACTGATACCTGTAATCTTAACCTGAAAAGGAGGTTGGAGTATCAGGACTCTAGTTATTTTTTTACCACATAGGAGAAGTCAAGCACGAAACAAAGTCATAATTGTTCTTTCTTGCTAGAAGTATTAGGTGATCCTTTTTTCATTTTTTTTCTGTTTCGCATAACTTACATTTTTGGCAGTTTATCTCTGTGTAATAGCCCTGCCCATCTTAGCCCATAGTTTGTATTCAAGGGTGGTCTCCAACTCACAGATAACCACTGCACTTCTGTCTCCCAAGTGCTACAATTAAAAAATTGTGACAACACCCGTGGCTTAAACTGCCTTGTATGTCAATTTAACCATTTGGCATTCATATTATTTTGTAGTTCCATTACCATCCTTGCACCTTGCTATAATCATATCTGGTTTCATTAAAAAAAAAAAAAAACAGACAAGTGTCGAATAACTAGAAAAGAATTGGACACTCATGTAGAATTCCTCAAAAAATGTAAAAAAGACAGAATTCATAAACAAAAACTACTCTTATAACAATATGAAGAACTATGTAAACTTCTTCATAGGCCTATGTATGATGCGCATATTACCTCTGACTCCACCATAGAGAAGCTGAACCTGTTCCAACAACATGTGGCAACTTTGAGGCAAACAAAGGTATGCTGCTGCATTCATTACCCCATGAAATTTCATTGGACTTTTATGTATCTCAAAACAATTTTGATTGTTTTAAGAATTTAGGAATTGACAGTTTGTCAATATTAATAACAAATCATATTGTGTATGAGAAAATTGGAACTAACTTCAGATTCAAGTTTTGAAAAAGATGGAGTGTGTCAATTTCAAAGTGTATTATCTGTGTCATTGCAGAGTATCGTGGCACTACATACATTGCTTTTGCAGGTAATATGTGTTCAGATTATGCAGTATCAATTCACTTGTATTTATCAATTTGAAAAACCTGACAGCTTTTGCCTTAATTCTAAATAAGGAGCCAGTTTGTATTAAGGGATGCTGAGGTAGGCATCACTTCAGTTTTAGACCAGCCTTGTACACAAAGTGAGTTTGGGGACAGGCAGGGATACACAGGGAAACCCTTTCTCGAGTAAACAAACAGAAAAGGCACATACAGGGATATAATAGGTGAAGACAACCAACCACAATACAATATGGAATATATCTGTTTGTTTACTGTGTGTGTGTGGGTGGGTGGGTGGGTGGGTGGGTGTGGGTGTGGTTGTGGGTGTGAGTGTTTATATTATGGGGAGAGAGAGACAGAAGCACAGATAGATACAGACAGAACAATAGAGAGATCACATGTCAAAGTCCATTCAATTCCAATTGTCCATCTTATTTATCAGGTTCACATTTATGAAGGTAGACTTTTCTGCCACTGAGACTTACAGATCTCTCTCACCTTTCCAGTGCTATTATGTAGTTGGACTTTCTTGTCAGATTTTCTTGGAACAATCCATCCCCAAATAATGACACAGACATTTCTAAATTATGAATGATTGGCCTTTAACTTAACCTTGTTCCCAACAATTTCCTATACCTTAACAAATGTCTATTAGCCTATTGTCTATTATTCTGTATTCGCAGCTCCTTCCATGTCTTCCTGGCATGGGTCCAGGCCTAGATTCATTCCCCTGAGTTTTTCTCCCAGCCCAGCAATCCTGCCTAAACATTCCTTTTGAGCAATTGGCCGTTTAACTTTTTATTAAACCAATTAAGGGCCTTAGGCAGGCAAGGTAAAAAGCACCCTATTTTCACATAATGATCAAATGTCCCACAAGTTTAACTTTTAATCATCCCCTTCTAGATTTAGCATTTTGCTTGATCTCAGGTCCTTCGTGTTTGTACTTTATTGACTGAGATACCTACTCAGGCCCTATTTTGTTTTGTTGGTAATAGAGGCTGAACTTAAATCTCTTAGTATCAGGAATTCTAGACACTAGCCAATAACCCCTAATTATAGCCCATAATTTACTACTTTTTAGTTTTGAAACAAAATCTACCTCAATTTTGTGTGAATAAGAAATGTAATAAAAATTAATTATTGTCTCAGAATGCATATCACTAGCCATTTTAACTAAACTAATGCTTATTTATGTTAACAATATAAAATTTTATTCCTGAGATGATCATGGTGTTTCATGCCTTTGAACCCAGGACTCAGGAGCCAAAAGCATGAATCTCAATGAATTCCAGGCCAGTCACAAATACATAATGAGGCCCTTTCTTAAAAACACATCAATGGAAGAGACAGAAGCCTAAAAGTTGAAGCACACTGACTGTACTTACAGAGGATATGAGTTAAATCCCACCAACCAGATGGTAGCTCACGACCATCTACAATCAGATCTGTTGCCCTCTTCTTTTCTACCAGCAGACATTCAAGTAGGGTACTACATATGACAAAATAACTTTTAAAAATGAAATAAAATGTCCTACTGGTTACTTGAAACCCATCACTGGGCCTCTGCTAGAGTTCCCTCAGCTAAAGACCGCCAAATACTTGTTAGATCCCCATATCCTCTTGGGAAAATCCTGAGTCCATGCATGCCAGATGTTTTTAAAATTAGTTCATGATTTTTTACATGTAGATCCTTGTTCTCTATATCTCCCTCAATTCCTTCCCTTCCTCTTATCATCTGTTGCCCCCTCACATTCACCCTGACCACCCTGCCATCCTATTCACCCACAATCAATACCTAGGGCTAGGCCATCCAAGTGGGGTCATGTATTTCTGACAGCGCATTTGAAGTGTTGATTAGAATATCTCTTCTATATCTAGGTTTAGGGGGTATCCCTGGATTAGGGGTATGTGTCCTCAAGGTCCTTTTGCGCTCCAGGAATACATCCAGGTCCCACTGTCTGAACTCCATTAGACAGCTCACACCTTCTAGCTGATACCGATCTCAGGGGTCTGAGTCAGTTCCATGCTGGATTCACAGCTATCAGTCTGTGGTCCTATTAGCTCCTCCTTCATCAGGTCAGCTGTCTCAATGTGTTTCTGCAACTCGATCTTGTCCTCTCTCTCTCTCTCTGCATCTGGATTCTAGTTAGACGCAGTGTTTACTTCTGGGTGTTTGCTTCTGTTTTCTACAGAGACTAGATGAGGGCTCCATGTAGTTAGTTGCTGATCTCATATTCAGGGAAGGTCAATAATGGAAGCCTTTCCACTGTTGCTCAGATTGTTAGTTGGAGTCTGTCTTGTAGGTCTCTAGATATAACTTTAGGTACAACTTTCTCTTCAAACCAATAATGACTTGCTCTTTTATGTTCTCTCCCTCTCTACCATGTTCTACTTTTTGTGCCTGGGTTACCTCATTCATGATTATTTCTTCAAGTGCCATCCACTTGTCTGTGCATTTCAAGATTCCATTTTTTCTGTCTATTAGTAGTCCATTGTGTAGATGTGCCACAAGTTCTTTATCCATTCTTCACTTGAGAGGCATCTGGGTAGCTTCTAGGTTCTTGCTATTACAAATAATGCTGCTATACATATAATTAAACACTTGTCTCTGTTGCATGAATGTGGATAATTTGGGTATATGGCTATGAGTGGGATTGCCAGGTCCTGTGGTAAACCAATTCCCATCTTGCTGAGGAACTGCCATAGCTATCTTGAAAATGGCTGTACAAGTTTGATCTCCCAAAATCAGTGGAGGAGTGTTACCCTTTCTACACATCCTGTCCAGCAGTACTCAGGAGCCAAAAGCATGAATCTCAATGAATTCCAGGCCAGTCAAAATTACATAATGAGGCCTTTTCTTCAAACACAACAATGGAATGGATAGATGGCTAAGTTCAAGCACACTGATTGTACTTACAGAGGATATGAATTACTTCCCACCAACCAGATGGTAGTTCACAACCATCTACAATGAGATTGTTGCCCTCTTATTTTCTACCAGGAGATATTCAAGTAGGATATTAAATATGATAAATAATTTTTAAATGAAACAAAACGTCCTACTGGATACTTGAAACCCATCACTGGGCCTCTGCTAGAGTTCCCTCAGCTAAAGACCTCAAGATCTCTCTTAGATCCACTAATCCTCTTGGGAACATTCTGAGTCCCTACATACTGAATTTTTTTAAATTATTATTGTTTATTTTACATGTCGATTCCTATCCCTCACTCGATACCCTCCTCCCTCTTACATTCTCTCCTCCTTTACATTCACCCTGACCACCTCCCCTTCCATTCACCCCCTCTCCAATATGGGGCTATGCCATCCAGGTAAGGTCATGTATTTCTGACATTGAGAGTTCAGTTTAAGGTATGGTTAGAGTTATGGTGAGCATTATGGTTGGTGGTAGCGTTAGTGTTGGGTTCCTGAAGCCCAGGAAAGAGAGAGAGAGCCCATGGGGAAAATAACAGGAAAGGAAAGTAACGTTCAGATAGAAGAGAGTTTCCCCTTAGCAGTCTATGTAATTATTTGGGACCTTTGCTAAGCAATCAGTGGGATAAGAGATGTGGGAAGAAACATTTGAGGCACCCATAGATAATGTGACCCAGAGCCATAGGTCAACACCTCTACCAGAGTTGATTAATAAAGGAGTAGAGCCGTGCTGATGTCATGCACCTGGGCTTGCCCAAGGATCCAGAGCTCTTGGGGATTGTCCTGCAGAAGCAATGGGGGAAATGTGGGTAGGAGCAAGATGTGTAAACTGATGGACTACCTGTGAGGTCTAGACAGAGAGGGAAACTTTGGAAAAACACGGAGGGCCAGAATCAGGGTTTGGTGTGATAGCAGAACCTGGAGCCCAGAGACAGAAAGGTGAAACAGGAGCCCAGATCTGAAGAAGGCACATGGGTTTCCCATCCTGTAGTGATTGTTGCCTCAAGGGATGGAGTCACCTTTGATACATGTGAACTTCCTGGAAGATGATGAGGAGCTCTAGCTCTGTAGAACCCTGACATGCCCTTGGTCAGCACCCAAAGAGGAAGCGGAGGCAAGGAGCAAGTCCTATCCTTTTCTGAGGAAGCAGTGCAGCATGCAAAGTAGGGCTCCATTCCACACAGCTGCCTGCAGTCTAAGCATAGAGAGGAATGCTGCATGCCAGGAGTTATAACTGAAAGTCCAGGCCAAGACTGCCTTGTGGAAATTGTACAAGGATGTTCTGTGTTTTCCCACTCCACACACAGAAGCCACCAGCTACAAGTGGCTAAATATTTGTCATGATAAACAGTCAATTCCAGGCTCTTTCTTGACAAAAAATAGGCTTATCTGCAAGTTTGTGGTGTTGAGGAACACTTGGCAAGTGAAATTCCACATGAAGATGCTATGTACACTAGGTACTTTAGTGAGACTACCCTGGACGTAATATCAAAATCCTGGAGATTTTAAGGATGTGGGCAGCTTCTGAAAAGGTCAGGGTTCCTAGTGTGAGACATATGACCCAGGAAATACAGGAGAAGAGCCATTTTTAAATTCTTAATATTTATCTAAAAATACATAATTAAAACTATAGCTTCATATACATAGTAGTATCAAAGTTTCAGTTTTACTTTCCAAAATTTTTATTTCGTAAATGTGCATGCATTTGTTCCTGAGTGACAGGAGCATTCAGAACCCAGAAGAGGGTATCAGGTCTCCTGTTAAAAGAATTACAGATAGGTGTGAACTACCATGTGGATGCTAGGAATTGAACCAGGCGTCCTCCTAGGGCATTAACCACTGAGCCATCCCTTGGTGCCCCAAGCCCTGCAGAGCTGCATTTGTTCTGAAAAGTGAATCCTATGTGTTTTTTGGGACTGTGGCTGATATGTCTTGTTCAACCTTAGAGGTAGGTTTCTCACCTGAAGCAAAATGCTGTGGATTTTTAGACTTCAGAGGTAAAACTCTGTTTTCTAAAACCCAGGTATGCAAGGCTCAAATTCCTCAGGGCTTAATTTAAAAAAAAACAAAATTCCTCAAAGCTTTCCAAACATACTAAGAAGTTTGGACTTCATCTTGTTGGGAACTAGAAGCTCTAGAGGGTAGTTAGGTAGCAATGGAAATCACCAAGTTTAGCAAATGATTGAAAGCTGCATGGCCTTCATATTAATAAGGTAAGAATATAGAATCTCGGGATGTACTTATTGGCCCACACCCATGCAGTCATGGCCCCCTCTTCTCCTCTTTAGGAAAGTGCATAAATGAACTTCAGTGTTGCGATTGTCATAGATGCTATGAAAGTAAAGTCTGAAGAAAGGGTTCTCCCACAAGCCAGAGTAGGCTCCTCTGAGCACTAAAGCTTGTCTGAAACCTCAAAACCACCTGAAAGAGAAACAAACACCTCAAAGAGCTGTATTTGCTCTACTGCCCCATCCTCTACAGAGCTCTGAGTAACCAGTTAGGGCACATGGAGGGCTTTTGAAAATTTGTTTCATTAAATGCAGTCCATGTTGAGGACTAAGTTATTGTATAAATTATCTAAAGCAGAAGTAAATGTTAAAAATCATTTCCAGTTATTTGCTTCTCTTTAGTATCAGCTAAGGTCTTGTGGCCACACATGTCACTGTATGTGCATGGTGAGAATGCAACATGTGTTTTGCCACTAAATGTCTTCTCCCCAACCATACCCGGTGATAAGGTGGAAGCTCAAAATAGCCTAAATTTGAGGTATTAGCACAGAAATTAACAAGCAGATGAGAGATTCTTCTGCAAAAAGTCAATATACTTCTGTCAGTCTAACATTAATGTTCACACACTGCATCACTCTCTCAGTGCAGAGGTCTCCTATGACCACACTCTTTGTAAATGTAGTAGTCCATCACTCAATGAATCAGCTGACATAAAAGTTACCAAGTTCATGTTTAGGGTGGTGTGATGATCTGACTATTTTATTTGCATTTACTTGGACTGGGTGATTCTTTATACTACACACACACAAACACACACACACACACACACACACACACACACATACACACACCATAGAGACACAAAGGCAGAGAATTTCACTTACTGAGCCTCAAATATTGGAATGGCTTCCCAAGGCAGCTAAGACCAGATGCTGGCCTGGTCCCTGGTGTCAGGACTGAAAGAAGAGCACTGCCACCATTGTACTAACAAATGCCTTGGTAACTGTCCTGAGTATCTTTCTGAGGTGTCCAGTTCCTAAATATCACTATGTGACTAAGAACCCTACAGGAGAACTAATTTGTGATACCCAAAACATAAGTACATAGCTGGAGGCAGCAACAGCTGTTTGATCCAAACTATTCACCATCATGCCCTTAGGTAGACCCTCTACCTGGACAGCTGTGGTTGGAGATGGCTCATTGGGTAAAAGGTCAGGGACAGTGGCACATGACTTTTTCTCCAAATACTGAGGAGAGGGACAATATGGAGACAGGAGTCTCCTGCAGTGCATTAACCAGACAGCCTAGCAGAATCCTTGAGATCCATGTTCATTGAAGGGCACTTTCTAGGCAGTAACTCAATCACTGCTGAGATTAGCTTTGCTATGGGTTTGACTCCTCAGAAATAGCTTCATGACCTTGGACTTGAGAAGAAAGAAGTTGGGACTTTTGTTATTGTTTGGGTTTTTTTTTGGTTTTGTTTTTGTATTTTTGAGACAGGATTTATATGTAATCACTATGTTCAACCAGGCTGATATCGAAATCACAGATTCTCTGGTCTCTCAAGTGCTAGAATTAAAGACATCTACTACTATCCTGGTAGGAAAAGGCTGTGTAAAGTAAGACATGAGGGAAAAAAAGGTCATGAAGGCAACCTTTTTAAAATATTGATAGATTAGTTTGTTTTTAATATTTATTTTTCTTTTGTATGTATATGACTGTGTGTTTGTACAAAAACATATAGGTGCCCACCAAAAAAAAAAAAAAAAAAAGGCATCAGAACCCCTACAACACCTGGAGTTACATGTGGTAGTAAGCTCACCCTGTGGAGTCTGGAAACCAATCTGTCATCTTTCTGCTTACTTGGTTACTTTTTGAGATAGGGTCTCCAAAAACAGGCTAGCCTTGAACTTGCTATGTAGCTGTGTAGCTGAGGATGACCTTGAACCTCTGATCTTCCTGCCTCTACCTCCCAAATACTGGGATTATAGGTAAACACCACCATACATACCCAGTTTCTGGAGAGCCAGGAATAGAGCCCAGGGTCTCATGCATGTTAGGCAAGCACTCTCTAAACACTGAGCTACATATATCTCCATCACAAATTGAACTTTTTGGAAATTAAGAATTCTCTCCAATAGAAGACACTTAAAATTGGCCAGAAAGGCAACACAGTAAGGAATGAAACTGTTGGTATATAAAGCAGACATAGGGCCCGTAGCCAAAGTAGGGAAACAAGTGCAAACCAGTAGAAAAAGACAGCCCAGTGAAAACCGATCAAGGGCTCAGGCAGACATTTCAGAAACCGCGGGCTCTTTTGAGCAAGTGGAAAGGTTGCAGACTTGTCAGTTGTCAGGGAAATCAACAGGCAAATGGAACCATCAGTGCACAGTCATAAGTCTGCACAAAAATGTAAAAACTTAATGGCAGGGCCAGGGAAAAAGTAAGGTCACTTGCCTGGCTCCTTCAATTTGTCTCTGACTTCCACTCCTGCTATGGGACCCGCTCCCAATAACTGCTTGTTTGAAACACATACACAGAGAGACAGAGTGGTGGGGGAGGAGAATAAGAGAGAAAGAGGAACATGCTAGAAGGTGCACACTAGTTCTGTTCATAGTAGCCACAAACTGGAACAACACAAATATCCATCAGCATTAGAGTGGAATTAGGCATGGATGAGGAAGAGGCCAAGGAGATGGAGAAGCTTAGGGTCAAACTGAGGGCCTCACAGGTGCTAAGTCAGTGTTCTGCTGCTGAGCCTCCAAACTCAACCTCTCTGTGCAAAAGTCATCTCACCTCTGTAGAGCCCAGAGTCCCTGTCTATCAGGTTCAAGAACTTATCCCTTTAAATTCTTCCCTCATCTCCTATTTAGGTGAACTAGGTGGTGTGTACCAATCGAAAGTGCCCCAGTAGATCAAAAGAAGGCAAGAACAAGGCATCCCTTAGCACTTAAATGTTCCTGCCATCTGAATGTCAGCTCTAGCGTGAGAGAGCTGTGTTTTCCTGTTGCACAGTGGTGCTTGATATATAAGTATTGCCATGGATGAATCCAAAAAGAGGCTGAGGAAATGTGATTCATTCCCTTTGCCAAAGAGGGCTGCCTACCTGCAGAGGCTCAGCAGGGTGGGTCTCTCCTTAAGGCCTCTGGCAGGTGTTAATGAGATTAGCAATTAAAAGGCAGGCCAGCAGTGGCCAGACACCAGGAACTGACTGAGAGTCAGCTCAGGAAATGGAGAAGGCATGGCCTCAGTGAGGCAACCAGCTGTAGTTCCTGTTTGCCTATATCCCCTATGCCATGGGCTTGGATAGTGTGGTGTTTCCCATACCTGTGCCAGATAGGACAGTGGAGTTGAGTGCCCACTAGCAGGATACGGGATTGCCTGGATACAGGTGTCAGTGATCCTTGATGCAGGTGGGATATATCACTTGTTCCTAGATATCCCAGGATGCCCTTACCTTCTGTTAAAAAGAGACATCCTGTCAAATGTAGGAGCCTGGATTTGTTTTGACTCTGAACAGCCATCAGTAACCGATAAACAGGGAAGGAGCTTGATCCTGTAGGCAGTGGATGGTCTGGCTGTCTAAAAGCTATGGATGCCATGGCTGTACTGGTCAAATACTCTGACATGTTAACTTAGGGGCAGAAAGTAACTACAATAGCCCCCCATGCACTGGTGAGCAGGAGAGCATTGTCCGGCAGCACACAGAACAATGGATGTCCAATGCCCACATGAATCACTGATGCACTACCTGCCACTCTTCTGCCTGAGAAGACTGAAGAACAAGTAATTTGGGACTGTCATCACCTGCTGATTAAAGAGACAGGAGATTGCAAAGACCTTACAGTCTTCCCTCTGGCCATGGAAACACTAACTTGGTTCACTGATGGGAACCTTGTGAAAGGTAAAGAAAGGACTGGGACAAGGATGTGAATGAAACCAGCAGAGTTTGAGCCAGCAGCCTGCCAGAAGGAAACTCAGCATGAGAAGCTGAGCTCTAGTCCTTAACACAGGCCTTGCAGCTGGCCAAAGAAAAAGAAAAAAAAATCTGTAAACCTGTACATGGGCAGCAGTTATGCTGTTATAACTGTCCATGTGCAAGGGGCTATCTGTAAACAAAGGGGACTGGCTAAGCTTTACTGTGAGCAAGTGAGAGAGCCAGAGATGAGCTGACACCTGCATTCCTCCACATTTTCTTCCCACTGTCCTGCTTGAGTCGCTGCTGTAATTCTCATTAGGGACAGTGACCTTGAGCATAAGCTAAGTAAGCCCCTTTCTGGCCTGCATTGTGTGTGGTCAGTGTTTTAGCACAGCAACAGATGCTCACCAGAATGGTAAGATATGATTTTGTTCTTTTCAACTCTGGTGAAGTAAATGTATGTTTTATTGTTAATTTTCATCTCATTTGTTCTTTTGCCAAGATAGGCTCTTAGCAATACAGTCCTTTCTGTCCTTGAATTTGTGACTCCTGTCTCAAGCTTCTGAGTACTGAGATGGTTACATTTAATTCTCTTTACGTATACTTATTTGTTTTGAGGCAGGGTCTTGCTTTGTAGCCAAGCCCGCTTGAAGGTATTAGCAGTCATCTGTCCATACTTCCAAGTGCTGTAATTATAAACTTGCATAGAGAAATGGGAGGCATTGGTGTTTGTTTGAAAGACGGGGTAAGGAAACATTGAATAAATTGATTAATTTGAAAACTGCTTCAATTATAAACTTGCACTACACATAGCTACCTAAATGCATGGGGCTTTTTTTTTTTTTTTTTTTTTTTTTTTTTTTTTTGCATATAGAGTATTTTTTATTTAATTTTATATAACAAAGTCCAATTAAATGAAAACAAACATTTATACACAATATTTGGGAATTTGGGCGTCGTTCTTTCCAAACTACTTCCTGCTGGTAAGGGGCGCTGTCTTGGGGGATCCGAAGAAGATTCAGATATCCTAGCTGTTGTCTGTAGGGCTGTTTTGCCCAGCTGTTTGGAATGTAGGATCAGCTTGTACTCTGTTTCAGGCAGTCTGGTGTGATCAAACCACATTAGTCTGGAAGGAATCCACATCTTTTCATTTTCTGTGGAAACAAAAATAGAAATATTTTTCCCCAGTAACTTGTTCTTCAACTTAAATTTTGGAGTCAAAGCATTTTTTTTATTATTATTATTATTTTACATGTCGATCCCAGTTCCCTCTCCCTCCCTCCCTCCCTCCCCCCAAGCCCTCCCTCCCTCCTTCCCTCCCTTTTGCCCTCTCTACCCTCTCGCATGGGGCTTTTTTGTAAAAGTATCAAATTATATATGTTTAGGCTTATATTTTGTCATGTTCAAAAAACAAGCTGGTAGGTATCTAAGACAGAGGAATATGTTTTCAGTTTAGCATTGCAAATGGAAAGCATTCTAGTTGGAAGAGGGATATATATGACAAATGTGGAAGGCAGTTACCCTATTCACCCTGCTTACAATTTTTTTTCTTTTGTTTTACAGAGCATAATAATATTTTAACTTCAGAGAAATGGGAGGCATTGGTGTTTGTTTGAAAGAGGGGTAAGGAAACATTGAATAAATTGATTAATTTGAAAACTACTTCCCTCAAAGCCATGAAAACCTCAATTCACTCCTCACAATTCTTGAAAATTAATCCAGATTGCTGGGTTGTGGATTATGCCTTTAACACCAGTACTTTGGAGGCAGAGTCAGAGGCAGAAAGATCTTCAAAGGCCAGCCTGTTCTACAGAGTAAGTTTCAAGACAGCCAGGGCATCATATAGGAACCTTGTCTCGAGTGAAAAAACATAATGGTTGCATATACTTCTAACTTCAACATTGAGAGGCAGAGATAGGTGGAATGAGAAACTCCATCTCCAAAATAGGTAAAAATAAGACACTAGCTTAAGATACATTTTGCAATTGCATGCCTTTTCTGCTCTTGAATAAGAGCAGGTTTCAGTTTCTAGCCCATGTGGTGGACTACAACTGTCCTGAACTGCTATTCCAGGGAAACCAGCACTGACTTGTGACTTCAGTGGTCACCAGATTCACAAGCAACACTCTTAAATACATGAAGGAAAGAATCTCATAGTCTTGTAAGTTAGGCTTTATATCAAAAAACCAAGTAGACAGTATCACCCCAAACTTGATTTCTGTCCTCCATTCCTTCTTCATATATATGTCTGATCTACCATCCACCACCAGAGAATAAATGGGTACATAAGAGCCGAGTATATGTAGTGATACAAATAGTTGTTACCAGACAAATTTAAAACTTTGTGGCTCCGTTAATGATCAAACCTGTGTACCACTCAGCCATCCAGGATGATTCTGAAAATATGGGACACTAGGGAGAGCTGAATGATAATGTTGAGGTATCTCGTGTTCCATTACTAGTAAAGTAGAATCATACCACACATGTCTGTAGATGGAATAATACCTATAGTCAGAATGCCTTTCAAAGGTAAGGATAATTGATCCTTCAAGAAGACCATGACATTAGACCATTTTCCTTAAGTTAATATGATTGATGTAGATGTGCTACATGAAAAATCCTTTTTTTTTTTTTTTCTTAAACACTCAAGTTCACTCATGTGAATTTAGGCACATGAGAACCTTTGGAGTATACTAATCACATCTGTTTTCTCTGAATATAAGGCAGTTTTTAAACAATGATTAGTGAAACTATATTTTTACAATATATAAATAATATTCACTCTACTTCATTCTTTATCCACCAGGAATGGGGCAGGATCTACTGTGTTCATAGTAATGGGCAAAGAGGTGATCATGGGAATATTAGTGTAAGTATTGTGTAATTTGTGTACTGTATTGACAGTGAAAAACTGGCTGTGTTTATACTTGCAATACAGACTGTGCTGAGTACATATTGCTTTTGTCCCATTTGTGGGGATGGAATTTCATTAAGATTGTTGTTAACATGGAGAAGGGCAATAATTCAGGTGTGTTTTAGTACAGTATAAATTGGAGCAATCTGTATTTACTACCAAAGATATTACACGCAGGGCTATAATTCAGGAATATTTTACTACAGTAGGAATTGTAAAAGGGAGTTGAGCATGGTGACTGATACCTGTAATCTTAACCTGAAAAAGAGGTTGGAGTATCAGGACTCTAGTTATTTTTTTACCACATAGGAGAAGTCAAGCACGAAACCAAGTCATAATTGTTCTTTCTTGCTAGAAGTATTAGGTGATCCTTTTTTCATTTTTTTCTGTTTGGCATAACCTACATTTTTGGCAGTTTATCTCTGTGTAATAGCTCTGCCTATCTTAGCCCATAGTTTGTATTCAAGGGTGGTCTCCAACTCACAGATAACCACTGCACTTCTGTCTCCCAAGTGATACAATTAAAAAATTGTGACACCACCCGAGGCGTAAACTGCCTTGTATGTCAATTTAACCATTTGGCATTCCTATTATTTTGTAGTTCCATTACCATCCTTGCACCTTACTATAATCATATCTGGTTTCATTAAAAAAAAAAAAAAAAAACAGACAAGTGTCCATTAACTAGAAAAGAATTGTACACTCATGTAGAATTCCTCAAAAAATGTAAAAAAGACAGAATTCATTAACATAAACTACTCTTATAACAATATGAGGTACTATGTAAACTTCTTCATAGGCCTATGTATGATGCGCATATCACCTCTGACCCCACCGTAGAGAAGCTGAACCTGTTCCAACAACATGTGGCAACTTTAAGGCAATCAAAGGTATGCTGCTGCATTCATTCCCCCATGAAATTTCATTGGACTTTTATGTATCTCATAACAATTTTGATTGTTTTAAGAATTTAGGAATTAACAGTTTGTCAATATTAATAACAAATCATATTGTGTATGAGAAAATTGGAACTAACTTCAGATTCAAGTTTTGAAAAAGATGGAGTGTGTCAATTTCAAAGTGTATTTTCTGTGTCATTGCAGAGTATTGTGGCACTACATACATTGCTTTTGCAGGTAATATGTGTTCAGATTATTCAGTATCAATACACTTCTATTTATCAATTTGAAAAACCTGACAGCTTTTGCCTTAATTCTAAATAAGGAGCCAGTTTGTATTAAGGGATGCTGAGGTAGGCATCACTTCAGTTTTAGACCAGCCTTGTACACAAAGTGAGTTTGGGGACAGGCAGGGATACACAGGGAAACCCTTTCTCGAGTAAACAAACAGAAAAGGCATATACAGGGATAGAATAGGTGAAGACAACCAACCACAATACAATATGGAATATATCTGTTTGTTTACTCTGTATGTGTGTGTGTGTGTGTGTGTGTGGGTGGGTGGGTGTGGGTGTGGGTGTGTGTGTTATGTTATGGGGAGAGAGAGACAGAAGCAAAGATAGATAGAGACAGAACAATAGAGAGATCACATGTCAAAGTCCATTCAATTCCAATTGTCCATCTTATTTATCAGGTTCACATTTATGAAGGTAGACTTTTCTGCCACTGAGACTTACAGATCTCTCTCACCTTTCCAGTGCTAATATGTAGTTGGAATTTCTTGTCAGATTTTCTTGGAACAATCCATCCCCAAATAATGACACAGACATTTCTAAATTATGAATGATTGGCCTTTAACTTAACCTTGTTCCCAACAATTTCCTATAACTTAACAAATGTCTATTAGCCTATAGTCTATTATTCTGTATTAGCAGCTCCTTCCTTGACTTCCTGGCATGGGTCCAGGCCTAGATTCATTCCCCTGAGTTTTTCTCCCAGCCCAGCAATCCTGCCTAACCTTTCCTTTTGAGCAATTGGCCGTTTAACTTTTTATTAAACCAATTAAGTGCTTTAGGCAGGCAAGGTAAAAAGCACCCTATTTTCACATAATGATCAAATGTCCCACAAGTTTAACTTTTAATCATCCCCTTCTAGATTTAGCATTTTGCTTGATCTCAGGTCCTTCGTGTTTGTACTTTATTGACTGAGATACCTACTCAGGCCCTATTTTGCTTTGTTGGTAATAGAGGCTGAACTTAAATCTCTTAGTATCAGGAATTCTAGACACTAGCCAATAACCCCAATTATAGCCCATAATTTACTACTTTTTTAATTTAGAAACAAAATCTACCTCAATTTTGTGTGAGTAAGAAATGTAATAAAAATTAATTATTGTCTCAGAATGCATAGCACTAGCAATTTTAACTAAACTAATGCTTATTTATGTTAACAATATAAAATTTTATTCCTGAGATGATCATGGTGTTTCATGCCTTTGAACACAGGACTCAGGAGCCAAAAGTATGAATCTCAATGAATTCCAGGCCAGTCACAGATACATAATGAGGCCCTTTCTTAAAAACACAACAATGGAACAGACAGAAGACTAAAAGTTGAAGCACACTGACTGTACTTACAGAGGATATGAGTTAATTCCCACCAACCAGATGATAGCTCACGACCATCTACAATCAGATCTGTTGCCCTCTTCTTTTCTACCAGCAGACATTCAAGTAGGGTACTACATATGACAAAATAACTTTTAAAAATGAAATAAAATGTCCTACTGGTTACTTGAAACCCATCCCTGGGCCTCTGCTAGAGTTCCCTCAGGTAAAGACCGCCAAATACTTGTTAGATCCCCATATCATCTTGGGAACATCCTGAGTCCATGCATGCCGGATATTTTTTAAAATTAGTTCATGATTTTTTACATGTAGATCCTTATTCCCTATATCTCCCTCAATTCCTTCCCTTCCTCTTATCATCTGTTGCCCCCTCACATTCACCCTGACCACCATGCCATCCTATTCACCCACAATCAACACATAGGGCTAGGCCATCCAAGTGGGGTCATGTATTTCTTACAGCGCATTTGAAGTGTTGATTAGAATATCTCTTCTATATCTAGGTTTAGGGTGTATCCCTGGATTGGGGGAATGTTTCCTCAAGGTCCTTTTGCGCTCCAGGAATACATCCAGGTCCCACTGTCTGAACTCCATTAGACAGCTCACACCTTCTAGCTGATATCCATCTCAGGGGTCTGAGTCAGTTCCATGCTGGATTCACAGCTATCAGTCTGTGGTCCTATTAGCTCCTCCTTCATCAGGTCAGCTGTCTCAATGTGTTTCTGCAACTCGATCTTGTCCTCTCTCTCTCTGCATCTGGATTCTAGTTAGACACAGTGTTTACTTATGGGTGTTTGCTTCTGTTTTCTAGAGAGACTAGATGAGGGCTCCATGTAGCCCATATGATGGTTGTTGATCTCATTTTCAGGGAAGGTCAATAATGGAAGCCTTTCCACTGTTGCTCAGATTGTTAGTTGGAGTCAGTCTTGTAGGTCTCTAGATGTAACTTTAGGTTCAATTTTCTATTCAAACCAATAATGACTTGCTCTTTTATGTTCTCTCCCTCTCTACCATGTTCTACTTTTTGTGCCTGGGTTACCTCATTCATGATTGCTTCTTCAATTATTATCCACTTGCCTGTGCATTTCCAGATTCCATTTTTTCTGTTGATTAGTAGTCCATTGTGTAGATGTGCCACAAGTTCTTTATCCATTCTTCAGTTGAGAGGCATCTGGGTAGATTCTAGGTTCTTGCTATTAAAATAATGCTGCTATAGGTATAAATAAACACATTTTTTGTTGCATGAATGTGGATAATTTGTGTATATGCCTATGAGGGGGATTGCCAGGTCCTGTGGTAAACCAATTCCCATCTTGATGAGGAACTGCCATAGCTATCTTGAAAATGGCTGTACAAGTTTGAACTCCCAAAATCAGTGGAGGAGAGTTCCCCTTTCTACACATCCTGTCCAGCAGTACTCAGGAGCCAAAAGCATGAATCTCAATGAATTCCAGGCCAGTCAAAATTACATAATGAGGCCTTTTCATCAAACACAGCAATGGAATGGTTAGATGGCTAAAAGTTCAAGCACACTGATTGTACTTATAGAGGATATGAGTTACTTCCCAACAATCACATGGTAGTTCACAACCATCTACAATGAGATTGTTGCCCTCATCTTTTCTACCAGGAGATATTCACGTAGGATACTACACATGATAAACAATTTTTTAATATGAAATAAAACATCCTACTGGATACTTGAAACCCATCAGTGGGCCTCTACTTGATTTCCCTCAGCTAAAGACCTCAAGATCTGTTTTAGATCCACTATTCCTCATGGGCACGTTCTGAGCCCCTGCATACTGAATTTTTTTCAATGATTATTGTTTATTTTACTTGTTGATTCCTATCCCTCACTCCCTACCCTTTCTCGCTCTTACATTCTGTCCCCCTTCTCTTGCTCCCTGACCACCTCCCCTCCCATTCACCCACTCTCCCCATATGGGGCTATGACATCCAGGTAGGGTCATGTATTTCTGACAATGAGAGTTCTGTTTAGGGTATGGTTAGAGTTAGGGTGAGCATTATGGTTGGTGGTAGCGTTAGGGTTGGGTTCCTGAAGCCCAGGAAAGGAGTGAGAGCCCATGCCAAAGATAACAGGAAAGGAAAGTAAACTTCAGATGGGAGAGAGTTTACCCTTAGCTGTCTATGTAATTATTTGGGACTTTTGCTGAGCAATCAGTGGGATAAGAGATGTGGGAAGAAACATTTGAGGCACCCATAAATGATGTGACCCAGCGCCACAGGTCAACACCTCTACCAGAGATGATTAAAAAAGGAGTAGGGCCCTGCTGACATCATGCACCTGGGCTTGCCCAAGGATCCAGAGCTCTTGGGGTTTGTACTGCAGAAGCAATGGGGGAAATGTGGGTAGGAGCAAGATGTGTAAACTGATGGACTACATGCGAGGTCTAGACAGAGAGGGAAACTTTGGAAAAACACAGAGGGCCAGAATCAGGGTTTGGTGAGACAGCAGAACCTGGAGCCCAGAGACAGAAAGGAGAAACAGGAGCCCAGGTCTGAAGAAGGCACATGGGTTTCCCATCCTGTAGTGCTTGTTGCCTCAAGGGATGGAGTCACCTTTGATACATGTGAACTTCCTGGCAGAGGATGAGGAGCTGTAGCTCTGGAGAACCCTGATATGCCCTTGGTCAGCACCCAAAGAGGAAGCAGAGGCAAGGAGCAAGTCCTATCCTTTTCTGAGGAAGCAGTGCAGCATGCAAAGTAGGACTCCATCCCACACAACTGCCTGCAGTCCAAGCATAGAGAGGAATGCTGCATGCCAGGAGTTATAACTGAAAGTCCAGGCCAAGCCTGCCTTGTGGAAATTGTACAAGGATGTTCTGTGTCTTCCCAGTCCACACACAGAAGCCACCAGCTACAAGTGGCTAAATGATTGTCATGATAAACAGTCAATTCCAGGCTCTTTCTTGACAAAAAATAGGCTTAGCTGCAAGTTTGTGGTGTTGAGGAACACTTGGCAAGTGAAATTCCACATGAAGATGCTATGTACACTAAGTACTTTAGTGAGGCTACCCTGGATGTAATATAAAAATCCTGGAGACGGTAAGGATGTGGGCAGCATCTGAAAAGGTCAGGGTTCCTAGTGTGAGACATAAGACCCAGGAAATACAGGAGAAGAGCCATTTTAAAATTCTTAATATTTATCTAAAAATACATAATAAAAACTATAGCTTCATATACATAGTAGTATCAAAGTTTCAGTTTTACTTTCCAAAATTTTTTTTAATAAATAAGACAGGAGCCTTCAGAACCCAGGAGATGGTATCAGGTCTCCTGTTAAAAGAATTACAGATAGTTGTGACCCAACATGTGGGTGCTAGGAATTGAACCGGGCCTGCACTTAACCACTGAGCCAGCCCTTGGTGCCCCAAGCCCTGCAGAGCTGCATTTGTTCTGAAAAGTGAATCCTATGTGTTCCTTTGGGACTGTGGCTGATATGTCTTATTCAACCTTGGAGGTAGGTTTCTCACCTGAATCAAAATGCTGTGGATTTTTAGATTTCAGAGGTAAAACTCTGTTTTCTAGAACCCAGGTATGCAAGGCTCAAATTCCTGAGGGCTTAATTTAAAAATAAATTCCCCAAAGCTTTCCAAACAAACTAAGGAGTTTGGACTTTATCTTGTGGGGAACTAGAAGCTCAACAGCATAGTTAGGTAGCAATGGAAATCACCAAGTTGAGCAAATGATTGAAAGCTGCATGGCCTTCATATTAATAAGGTAAGAATATAGAATACCGGGATGCACTTATAGGCCCACACCCATGCAGTCATGGCCCCCTCTTCTCCTCTTTAGGAAAGTGCATAAATGAACTTCAGTGTTGCGATTTTCATAGATGCTATGAAAGTAAAATTGAAGAAAGGGTTCTCCCACAAGTCAGAATAGGCTGCTCTGAGCACTATAGCTTGTCTGAAACCTCAAAACCACCCAACAGAGAAACAAAAACCTCAAAGAGCTGAATTTGCACTACTGCCCAATCCTCTATAGAGCTGTGAGTAACCAGTTAGGGCATATGGAGGGCTTTTGAGAATTTGTTTTATAAATTACAGTCCATGTTGAGGACTAAGTTATTGTATAAATTATCTAAAGCAGAAGTAAATGTTAAAAATCATTTCCAGTTATTCGCTTCTCTTTAGTATCAGCTAAGGTCTTGTGGCCACACATGTCACTGTACATGCATGGTGAGAATGCAACATGTGGTTTGCCACTAAATATCTTCTCCCCAACCGTACCCGGTGATAAGGTGGAAGCTCAAAATAGCCTAAATTTGAGGTATTAGCACAGAAATTAACAAGCAGATGAGAGATTCTTCTGCAAAAATTTAATATACATCTGTCAGTCTAACATTAATGTTCACACACTGCATCACTCTCTCAGTGCAGAGGTCCCTACGACAACACTCTTTGTAAATGTAATATTCCATCACTCAATGAATCAGCTCACATAAAAGTTACCAAGTTCATGTTTAGGGTGGTGTGATGATCTGTCTACTTTATTTGCATTTACTTGGACTGGGTGATTCTTTATACTACACTCACCCCCCCCCACACACACACACCACAGAGACACAAAGGCAGAGAATTTCACTTACTGAGCCTTAAATATTGGGTTGGCTTCCCAAGGCAGCTAAGACCAGATGCTGACCTGGTCCCTGGTGTAAGGAGTAAAAGAAGGGCACTGCCACCATTGTACCAACAAATGCCATGGTAACTGTCCTGAGTATCTTTCTGAGGTGTCCAGTTCCTATATATCACTATGTGACTAAGAACCCTACAGGAGAACTAATTTGTGATACCCAAAACATAAGTACATAGCTGGAGGCAGCAACAGCAGTTTGATCCAAACTATTCACCATCATGCCCTTAGGTAGAAACTCTACCTGGAGGGCTGTGGCTGGAGATGGCTCATTGGGTAAAAGGTCAGGGACAGTGGCACATGACTATTTCTCCAAATACAGAGGAGAGGGACATTATGGAGACAGGAGGATCCCTGCAGTGCATTAACCAGCCAGCCTAGCAGAATCCTTGTGATCCAGGTTCATTGAAGGGCAGTTTCTAGGCAGTAACTCAATCACTGCTGAGATTAGCTTTGCTAAGGGTTTGACTCCTCAGTAATAGCTTCATGACCTTGGACTTGAGAAGCAAGAAGTTCAGATTTTTGTTGTTCTTTGGGTCATTTTTGGTTTTGTTTTTGTGTTTTTGAGACAGGATCTGTGTGTAATCACTATGTTCAACCAGGCTGATCTCGAAATCACAGATTCTCCTGTCTCTCAAGTGCTAGAATTAAAGACATCCACTACTATCCTGGTAGGAAAAGATTGTGTAAAGTAAGACATGAGGGAAAAAAAGGTCATGAAAGCAAACTTTTAAAAATTTTGATAGATTAGTTTGTTTTTAATATTTATTTTTATTTTGTGTGTGTATGTAAAATCACATATAGGTGCCCTCCAAAAAAAAAAAAAAAAAAAAAAGCCATCAGATCCCCTACAAAACCTGGAGTTACAGATGGTAGTGAGCTCACCCTGTGGAGGCTGGAAATCAAACTCTAATCTTTCTGCTTACTTGGTTACTTTTTGAGACAGGGTCTCCAATAACAGGCTAGCCTTAAACTTGCTATGTAGCTGTGTAGCTGAGGATGACCTTGAACCTCTGATCTTCCTGCCTCTACCTCTCAAATACTGGGATTATAGGTAAACACCACAATACATACCCAGTTTCTGGAGAGCCAGGAATAGAGCCCAGGGTCTCATGCATGTTAGGCAAGCTCTCTCTAAACACTGAGCTACATACATCTCCAGCACAAATTGAACTTTCTGGAAGTTAAGAATTCTCTCCAATAGAAGACACTTAAAATTGGCCAGAAAGGCAACACAGTAAGGAATGAAACTGTTGGTATATAAAGCAGACATAGGGCCTGTAGCCAAAGTAGGGAAACAAGTGCAAACCAGTAGAAAAAGACAGCCCAGTAAAAACCGATCAAGGGCTCAGGCAGACATTTCAGAAACCGCGGGCTCTTTTGATGGCCCAGTGAGCAAGTGGAAAGGTTGCAGACTTGTCAGTTGTCAGGGAAAACAATAGGCAAATGGAACCATCAGTGCACAGTCATAAGTCTACACAAAAATGTAAAAACTTAATGGCAGGGCCAGTGAAATGGTATAGTCACTTGCCTGGCTCCCACAAATTGTCTCTGACTTGCATTCCTGCTATGGGACATTCTCCCAATAAATGCTTGTTTAAAACACATACACAGAGAGACGGGGGGTGGGGGGGAGTGAAATAAGAGAGAAAGAGGAACATGCTAGAAGGTGCACACTAGTTCTGTTCATAGTAGCCACAAACTGGAACAACACAAATATCCATTAGCATTAGAGTGGAATTAGGCATGGGTGAGGAAGAGGCCAAGTACATGGAGAAGCTTAGGGTCAAACTGTGGGCCTCACAGGTACTAGGGCAGTGCTCTGCTGTTAAGCCTCCAAACTCAAACTCTCTGTGTAAAAGTCATTTGTCCTCTGTAGAGCCCAGAGTCCCTGTCTATAAGGTTCAAGGACTTATCCCTTTAAATTGTTCCCGCATCTCCTATTTAGGTGAACTAGGTGGTGTGTACCAATCCAAAGAGCCCCAGTAGATCAAAAGAAGGCAAGAACAAGGCATCCCTTAGCAATTAAACATTCCTGCCATCTGAATGTCAGCTCTAGCGTGAGAGAGCTGTGTTTTCCTGTTGCACAGTGGTGCTTGACATACAAGTATTGCCATGGATGAATCCAAAAGAGGCTGATTAAATGTGATCCTTTCCCTGTGCTCTGAAGTCCACACCCACTGCCAAGAGGGCTGCCTACCTGCAGAGGCTCAGCAGGGTGGGTCTCCCCTTACCCCCTCTGGCAGGTGTAAATGAGATTAGCAATTAAAAGGCAGGCCAGCAGAGGGCAGACACCAGGACCTGACTGAGAGCCAGCTCAGGAATGGAGAAGACATGGCCTCAGTGAGGCAACCAGCTGCAGTTCCTGTTCGCCTGCATCCCCTATGCCATGGGCTTGGAAAGTGTGGTGTTTCCCGTACCTGTGCCAGATAGTACATTGGAGTTGAGTGCCCACTAGCAGGATACAGGAGCTGCCTGGACGCCGGGGGCAGTGATCCTTGATGTAGGTCGGGTATATCACTTGTTCCTAGATATCCTAGGATGCCCTTACCTTCTATTAAAAAGAAACATCCTGTCAAATGTAGGAGCCTGGATTTGTTTTGACTCTGAACAGCCATCAGTAACCGGTAAACAGGGAAAGAGCTTGATCCTGTAGGCAGTGGATGGTCTGGCTGTCTAAAAGCTATGGCTGCCATGGCTGTACTGGTCAAAGACTCTGACATGTTAACTTTGGGACAGAAAGTAATTACAATAGCCCCCCATGCACTGGTGACCAGGAGAGCATTGTCAGGCAGCCCACAGAACAATGGATGTCCAATGCCCACATGAATCACTGATGCACTACCTGCCATTCTTCTGCCTGAGAAGACTGATAAATAAGTAATTTGGGACTGTCATCACCTGCTGATTAAAGAGGCAGGAGATTGCAAAGACCTTACAGTCTTCCCTCTGGCCGTGGAAACACTAACTTATTTCACTGATGGGAACAGTTACCTTGTGAAAGGTAAAGAAAGGACTGGGACAAAGATGTGAATGAAACCTGCATGGTTTGAGCCAGCAGCATGCCAGAAGGAACCTCAGCATGAGAAGCTGAGCTCTTGGCCTTAACACAGGCCTTGTAGTAGGCAAAAGAAAAGAAAAAAATCTGTAAACCTGTACACGGGCAGCAGTTGTGCTTTTATAACTGTCCATGTGCACGGGGCTGTCTGTAAACAAAGGGGACTGGCTAAGCTTTACTGTGAGCAAGTCAGAGAGCCAGAGATGAGCTGACACCTGCATTCCTCCACATTTTCTCCCCACTGTCCTCCTTGAGTCGCTGCTGTAATTCTCATTAGGGACATTGACCTGGAGCATAAGCTAAGTAAGCCCCTTTCTGGCCTGCATTGTGTGTGGTCAGTGTTTTAGCACAGCAACACATGCTCACCAGAATGGTAAGATATGATTTTCTTCTTTTCAACTGTGGTGAAGTAAATGTATGTTTTATTGTTTATTTTCATCTCATTTGTTCTTTTTCCAAGATAGGCTCTTGGCAATACAGTCCTTTGTGGCCTTGAACTTGTGACTCCTGTCTCAAGCTTCTGAGTACTCAGCAAGGCATGTACCATTCCACTGGTTTGTAATTTTCACTAATTAAATATGACATGGTTACATTTAAGTTTCTTTATGTATACTTATTTGTTTTGAGGCAGGGTCTTGCTTTGTAGCCAAGGCCAGCTTGGAGGTAGTAGCAGTCATCTGTCCATACTTCCAAGTGCTACAATTATAAACTTGCACTACACATAGTTACCTAAATGCATGGGGCTTTTTTGTTAAAGTAAAAAATGATATATGTTTAGGCTTAAATTTTGTGGTGTTCAAAACAAGCTGGTGGGTATCTAAGACAGAGGAATGTGTTGTCTGTGTAGCAATGCAAATGGAAAGCATTCTAGTTGAAGGAGGGATACATATGACAAATGTGGAAGGCAGTTACCCTATTCACCCTGCTTACAATTTTTTTCTTTTGTTTTACAGAGCATAATAATATTTTAACTTTAGAGAAATGGGAGGCATTGGTGTTTGTTTGAAAGAGGGGGTTAGGAAACATTGAATAAATTGATTAATTTGAAAACTACTTCCCTAAAAGCCATGAAAACCTAAAGTCAATCCTCACAATTCTTGAAAATTAATCCAGATGGCTGGGTTGTGGATTATGCCTTTAACACCAGTAATTTGGAGGCAGAGGCAGAGGCAGAGGCAGAAAGTTCTCCAAAGATCAGCCTGTTGTACAGAGTAAGTTTCAAGACAGCCAGGGTATCCTATAGGAACCTTGTCTTGAGTGAAAAAACATAATGGTTGCATATACTTCTAACTTCAACATTGATAGGTAGAATGAGAAACTTCACCTCCAAAATACGTAAAAATAAGACAGCAGCTGAAGATAGGTTGAGCAGTTGCAAGCATTTTCTGCTCTATTGCATAAGAGCAGGTTTCAGTTTCCAGCCCATGTGGTGGACTACAACTGTCCTGAACTGCTATTCCAGGGAAACCAGCCCTGACTTGTGACTTCAGTGGTCACCAGGTTCAAAAGCAACACACTTAAATACATGAATGAAAGAATCTCATAGTCTTGTAAGTTAGGGTTTATATCAAAAACCCAGGTAGACAGTATCACCCCAAACTTGATTTCTGTCCTCCATTCCTTCTTCATATATATGTCTGAGCTACCATCCACCACCAGAGAATAAATGCGTACATAAGAGCCGAGTATATGTAGTGATACAAATAGTTGTTACCAGACAAACTTAAAACTTTTGGCTCCTTTAATGATCAAACCTGTGTACCACTCAGCCATCCAGGATGATTCTGAAAATATGGGACACCAGGGAGAGCTGAGTGATAATGTTGAGGTATCTCATGTTCCAATTACTATTAAAGTAGAAGCATACCACCCTTGTCTGTAGATGGAATAACACTAGCAGTCAGACTGCCTTTCAAAGGTAAGGATAATTGATCCTTCAAGAAGACCATGACATTAGACCATTTTCCTTAAGTTAATATAAATGATGTAGATGTGCTAAATAAAAAATACTTTTTTTTTTTTTCTTAAACACTCAAGTTCACTCATGTGAATTTAGGCACATGAGAACCTTTGGATTGTACTAATCACATCTGTTTTCACTGAATATAAGTCAATTTTTAAACAATGATTAGTGAAACTTTATTTTACAATATATAAATAATACTCTACTGCCTTCTTTATATACTAGGAATGGGGCAGGATCTACTGTATTCATAATAATGCGCAAAGAGGTGATCATGGGAATATTAGAGTAAGTACTGTGAAAATTGAGTTCTGTATTGAAAGTGAAAAACTGGCTGTGTTTATACTTGCAATACAGTTTTGCTGAGTACATATTGCTTTTGTTCCATTTATGGGGATGGAATTTCATTAAGATTGTTGTTAACTTGGAGCAGGGCAATAATTCAGGTGTGTTTTACTACAGTATAAATTGGAGCAGTCTCTATTTACTACCAAAGATATTACACGCAGGGCTATAATTCAGGGATATTTTACTACAGTAGGAATTGTAAAAGGAAGTTGAGCATGGTGACTGATACCTGTAAGCTTAACCTGAAAATGAGGTTGGAGTATCAGGACCCTGAGGTATTTCTTTGCCACATAGCAGAAGACAAGCACGAAACAAAGTCATAATTGTTCTTTCTTGCTAGAAGTATTAGGTGATCCTTTTTTTTCAATATTTTCTGTTTGGCATAACCTACATTTTTGGCAGTTTATCTCTGTGTAATAGCCCTGCCCATCTTAGCCCATAGTTTGTATTCAAGGGTGGTCTCCAACTCACAGGTAACCACTGCCCTTCTGTCTCCCAAGTGCTACATTTAAAAAATTGTGCCACCACCCGAGGTTTAAACTGCCTTGTATGTCAATTTAACCATTTGGCATTCCTATTATTTTGTAGTTCCATTACCATCCTTGCAACTTACTATAATCATATCTGGTTTCATAAAATAAAGAAAGAGAAAAGTCCCCATTAACTAGAAAAGAATTGGACACTCAAGTAGAATATCTCAAAAAATGTAAAAAAGAGAGAATTCATAAACATAAACTACTCTTATAACAATATGAGGAACTCTGTAAACTTCTTCATAGGCCTGTATATGATGTGCATATCACCTCTGACCCAACTGTAGAGAAGCTGAACCTGTTCCAACAACATGTGGCAACTTTGAGGCAAACAAAGGTATGCTGCTGCATTCATTCCCCCATAAAATTTGATTGGAATTTATGTATCTCATAATAATTTTGATTGTTTTAAAAGATTAGGAATGAACAGTTTGTCAATATTAATAAACATATCATATTGTGTATGAAAAAATTGGAACTAACTTCTGATTCAAGTTTTGAAATAGATGGAGTGTGTCAATTTCAAAGTGTATTTTCTGTGTCATTGCAAGAGTATTGTGGCACTACATATGTTGCTTTTGCAGGTAATATGTGTTCAGATTATGCAGTATCAACTCACTTGTATTTATCAATTTGAACAACCTGACAGCTTTTGCCTTAATTCTAAATAAGGAGCCAGTTTGTATTAAGGGATGCTGAGGTAGGCATCACTTCAGTTTTTGACCAGCCTTGTACACAGAGTGAGTTTGGGGACAGGCAGGGATACACAGGGAAACCCTTTCTCGAGTAAACAAACAGAAAGGGACAAAATATGTGAAGACACCCAACCATAATACAATATGGAATAAATCTGTTTGTTTACTGTGTGTATGTGTGTGTGTGGCAGGGTGTGGGTGTGGGTGTGTTTGTTTAGTTATAGGGGAGAGAGAGACAGAAGCACAGATAGAAATAGACAGAGCAATAGCGTGATCACGTGTCAAAGTCAATTCAATTCCAATTGTCCATCTTATTTATCAGGTTCACATTTATGAAGGTAAACTTTTCTGCCACTGAGACTTACAGATCTCTCTCACCTTTCCAGTGCTGTTATGTAGTTGGACTTTCTTGTCAGATTTCTTGGAACATTCCATCCCCTAATAATGACACAGACATTTCTAAATTATGAATGATTGGCCTTTAACTTAACCTTGTTCCCAACAATTTCCTATACCTTAACAAATGTCTATTAGCCTATTGTCTATTATTCTGTATTCGCAGCTCCTTCCTTGTCTTCCTGGCATGGGTACAGGCCTAGATTCATTCCCCTGAGTTTTTCTCTCAGCCCAGCAATCCTGCCTAACCATTCCTTTTGAGCAATTGGCCGTTTAACTTTTTATTAAACCAATTAAGGGCCTTAGGCAGGCAATGTAAAAAGCACCCTATTTTCACATAATGATCAAATGTCCCACAAGTTTAACTTTTAATCATCCCCTTCTAGATTTAGCATTTTGCTTGATCTCAGGTCCTTCGTGTTTATACTTTATTGACTGAGATACCTACTCAGGCCCTATTTTGCTTTGTTGGTAATAGAGGCTGAAGTTACATCTCTTAGTATCAGGAATTCTAGACACTAGCCAATAACCCCTAATTATAGCCCATAATTTACTACTTTTTAATTTAGAAAAAAAAATCTACCTCAATTTTGTGTGAATAAGAAATGTAATAAAAATTAATTATTGTCTCAGAATGCATAGCACTAGCCATTTTAACTAAACTAATGCTTATTTATGTTAACAATATAAAATTTTATTCCTGAGATGATCATGGTGTTTCATGCCTTTGAACCCAGGACTCAGGAGCCAAAAGCATGAATCTCAATGAATTCCAGGCCAGTCACAGATACATAATGAGGCCCTTTCTTAAAAACACAACAATGGAAGAGACAGAAGACTAAAAGTTGAAGCACACTGACTGTACTTACAGAGGATATGAGTTAACTCCCACCAACCAGATGGTAGCTCACGACCATCTACAATCAGATCTGTTGCCCTCTTGTTTTCTACCAGCAGACATTCAAGTAGGGTACTACATATGACAAAATAGCTTTTAAAAATGAAATAAAATGTCCTATTGGTTACTTGAAACCCATCACTGGGCCTCTGCTAGAGTTCCCTCAGCTAAAGACCACCAAATACTTGTTAGATCCCCATATCCTCTTGGGAACATCCTGAGTCCATGCATGCCAGATATTTTTTAAAATTAGTTCATGATTTTGTACATGTAGATCCTTGTTCCCTATATCTCCCTCAATTCCTTCCCTTCCTCGTATCATCTGTTGCCCCCTCACATTCACCCTGACCACCCTGCCATCCTATTCACCCACAATCAACACATAGGGCTAGGCCATCCAAGTGGGGTCATGTATTTCTGACAGCGCATTTGAAGTGTTGATTAGAATGTCTCTTCTATGTCTAGGTTTAGGGGTATCCCTGGATTGGGGGAATGAGTCCTCAAGGTTCTTTTTGCGCACCAGGAATACATCCAGGTCCCACTGTCTGAACTCCATTAGACAGCTCACACCTTCTAGCTGATACCCATCTCAGGGGTCTGAGTCAGTTCCATGCTGGATTCACAGCTATCAGTCTGTGGTCCTATTAGCTCCTCCTTCATCAGGTCAGCTGTCTCAATGTGTTTCTGCAACTCGATCTTGTCCTCTCTCTCTTTGCATCGGGATTCTAGTTAGACACAGTGTTTACTTATGGGTGTTTGCTTCTGTTTTCTAGAGAGACTAGATGAGGGCTCCATGTAGCGCATAAGATGGTTGTTGATCTCATTTTCAGGGAAGGTCAATAATGGAAGCCTTTCCACTGTTGCTCAGATTGTTAGTTGGAGTCAGTCTTGTAGGTCTCTAGATGTAACTTTAGGTTCAATTTTCTCTTCAAACCAATAATGACTTGCTCTTTTATGTTCTCTCCCTCTCTACCATGTTCTACTTTTTGTGCCTGGGTTACCTCATTCATGATTGCTTCTTCAATTACTATCCACTTGCCTGTGCATTTCCAGATTCCATTTTTTCTGTAGATTAGTAGTCCATTGTGTAGATGTGCCACAAGTTCTTTATCCATTCTTCAGTTGAGAGGCATCTGGGTAGATTCTAGGTTCTTGCTATTACAAATAATGCTGCTATAGGTATAAATAAACACATTTTTTTGTTGCATGATTGTGGATAATTTGTGTATATGCCTATGAGTGGGATTGCCAGGTCCTGTGGTAAACCAATTCCCATCTTGATGAGGAACTGCCATAGCTATCTTGAAAATGGCTGTACAAGTTTGAACTCCCAAAATCAGTGGAGGAGTGTTACCCTTTTCTACACATCCTGTCCAGCAGTACTCAGGAGCCAAAAGCATGAATCTCAATGAATTCCAGGCCAGTCAAAATTACATAATGAGGCCTTTTCTTCAAACACAGCAATGGAATGGTTAGATGGCTAAAAGTTCAAGCCCACTGATTGTACTTATAGAGGATATGAGTTACTTCCCAACAATCACATGGTAGTTCACAACCATCTACAATGAGATTGTTGCCCTCATCTTTTCTACTAGGAGATATTCAAGTAGGATACTACACATGATAAATAATTTTTTAATATGAAATAAAACATCCTACTGGATACTTGAAACCCATCAGTGGGCCTCTACTTGAGTTCCCTCAGCTAAAGACCTCAAGATCTCTTTTAGATCCACTATTCCTCATGGGCACGTTCTGAGCCCCTGCATACTGAATTTTTTTCAATGATTATTGTTTATTTTACTTGTCGATTTCTATGCCTCACTCCCCTACCCTTTCTCCCTCTTACATTCTGTCCCCCTTCTCTTGCACCCTGACCACCTCCCCTCCCATTCACACCCTCTCCCCATATGGGGCTATGACATCCAGGTAGGGTCATGTATTTCTGACAATGAGAGTTCTGTTTAGGGTATGGTTAGAGTTAGGGTGAGCATTATGGTTGGTGGTAGCGTTAGGGTTGGGTTCCTGAAGCCCAGGAAAGGAGTGAGAGCCCATGCCAAAGATAACAGGAAAGGAAAGTAAACTTCAGATGGGGAGAGAGTTTACCCTTAGCTGTCTATGTAATTATTTGGGACCTTTGCTGAGCAATCAGTGGGATAAGAGATGTGGGAAGAAACATTTGAGGCACCCATAAATGATGTGACCCAGCGCCACAGGTCAACACCTCTACCAGAGATGATTAAAAAAGGAGTAGGGCCCTGCTGACATCATGCACCTGGGCTTGCCCAAGGATCCAGAGCTCTTGGGGTTTGTACTGCAGAAGCAATGGGGGAAATGTGGGTAGGAGCAAGATGTGTAAACTGATGGACAACGTGTGAGGTCTAGACAGAGAGGGAAACATTGGAAAAACACGGAGGGCCAGAATCAGGGTTTGGTGAGACAGCAGAACCTGGAGCCCAGAGACAGAAAGGAGAAACAGGAGCCCAGGTCTGAAGAAGGCACATGGGTTTCCCATCCTGTAGTGCTTGTTGCCTCAAGGGATGGAGTCACCTTTGATACATGTGAACTTCCTGGCAGAGGATGAGGAGCTGTAGCTCTGGAGAACCCTGATATGCCCTTGGTCAGCACCCAAAGAGGAAGCAGAGGCAAGGAGCAAGTCCTACCCCTTTCTGAGGAAGCAGTGCAGCATGCAAAGTAGGACTCCATCCCACACAACTGCCTGCAGTCCAAGCATAGAGAGGAATGCTGCATGCCAGGAGTTATCACTGAACGTCCAGGCCAAGACTGCCTTGTGGAAATTGTACAAGGATGTTCTGTGTCTTCCCAGTCCACACAGAGAAGCCACCAGCTACAAGTGGCTAAATGATTGTCATGATAAACAGTCAATTCCAGGCTCTTTCTTGACAAAAAATAGGCTTAGCTGCAAGTTTGTGGTGTTGAGGAACACTTGGCAAGTGAAATTCCACATGAAGATGCTATGTACACTAAGTACTTTAGTGAGGCTACCCTGGATGTAATATAAAAATCCTGGAGACGGTAAGGATGTGGGCAGCATCTGAAAAGGTCAGGGTTCCTAGTGTGAGACATATGACCCAGGAAATACAGGAGAAGAGCCATTTTTAAATTCTTAATATTTATCTAAAAATACATAATAAAAACTATAGCTTCATATACATAGTAGTATCAAAGTTTCAGTTTTACTTTCCAAAATTTTTTTTAATAAATAAGACAGGAGCCTTCAGAACCCAGGAGATGGTATCAGGTCTCCTGTTAAAAGAATTACAGATAGTTGTGACCCAACATGTGGGTGCTAGGAATTGAACCGGGCCTGCACTTAACCACTGAGCCAGCCCTTGGTGCCCCAAGCCCTGCAGAGCTGCATTTGTTCTGAAAAGTGAATCCTATGTGTTCCTTTGGGACTGTGGCTGATATGTCTTATTCAACCTTGGAGGTAGGTTTCTCACCTGAATCAAAATGCTGTGGATTTTTAGATTTCAGAGGTAAAACTCTGTTTTCTAGAACCCAGGTATGCAAGGCTCAAATTCCTCAGGGCTTAATTTAAAAAAAAAAACAAAATTCCTCAAACCTTTCCAAACATACTAAGAAGTTTGGACTTCATCTTGTGGGGAACTAGAAGCTCTATAGGGTAGTTAGGTAGCAATGGAAATCACCAAGTTGAGCAAATGATTGAAAGCTGCATGACCTTCATATTAATAAGGTAAGAATATAGAATACCGGGATGCACTTATTGGCCCACACCCATGCAGTCATGGCCCCCTCTTCTCCTCTTTTAGGAAAGTGCATAAATGAACTTCAGTGTTGCGATTGTCATAGATGCTATGAAAGTAAAATTGAAGAAAGGGTTCTCCCACAAGTCAGAATAGGCTGCTCTGAGCACTATAGCTTGTCTGAAACCTCAAAACCACCCAACAGAGAAACAAAAACCTCAAAGAGCTGAATTTGCACTACTGCCCAATCCTCTATAGAGCTGTGAGTAACCAGTTAGGGCATATGGAGGGCTTTTGAGAATTTGTTTTATTAAATACAGTCCATGTTGAGGACTAAGTTATTGTATAAATTATCTAAAGCAGAAGTAAATGTTAAAAATCATTTCCAGTTATTCGCTTCTCTTTAGTATCAGCTAAGGTCTTATGGCCACACATGTCACTGTACATGCATGATGAGAATGCAACATGTGGTTTGCCACTAAATATCTTCTCCCCAACCGTACCCGGTGATAAGGTGGAAGCTCAAAATAGCCTAAATTTGAGGTATTAGCACAGAAATTAACAAGCAGATGAGAGATTCTTCTGCAAAAATTTAATATACATCTGTCAGTCTAACATTAATGTTCACACACTGCATCACTCTCTCAGTGCAGAGGTCTCCTAAGACCACACTCTTTGTAAATGTAATAGTCCATCACTCAATGAATCAGCTGACATAAAAGTTACCAAGTTCATGTTTAGGGTGGTGTGATGATCTGTCTACTTTATTTGCATTTACTTGGACTGGGTGATTCTTTATACTACACTCACCCACACACACACACACACACACACACACACACACACACACACACACACACACTACAGAGACACAAAGGCAGAGGTTTTCACTTACTGAGCCTCAAATATTGGGATGGCTTCCCAAGGCAGCTAAGACCAGATGCTGACCTGGTCCCTGGTGTAAGGACTAAAAGAAGGGCACTGCCACCATTGTACCAACAAATGCCATGGTAACTGTCCTGAGTATCTTTCTGAGGTGTCCAGTTCCTATATATCACTATGTGACTAAGAACCCTACAGGAGAACTAATTTGTGATACCCAAAACATAACTACATAGCTGGAGGCAGCAACAGCTGTGTGATCCAAACTATTCACCATCATGCCCTTAGGTAGAAACTCTACCTGGAGGGCTGTGGCTGGAGATGGCTCATTGGGTAAAAGGTCAGGGACAGTGGCACATGACTATTTCTCCAAATACAGAGGAGAGGGACATTATGGAGACAGGAGGATCCCTGCAGTGAATTAACCACCTAGCCTAGCAGAATCATTGTGATCCAGGTTCATTGAAGGGCAGTTTCTAGGCAGTAACTCAATCACTGCTGAGATTAGCTTTGCTAAGGGTTTGACTCCTCAGTAATAGCTTCATGACCCTGGACTTGAGAAGCAAGAAGTTCGGATATTTGTTGTTCTTTGGGTTTTTTTTGGTTTTGTTTTTGTGTTTTTTGAGACAGGATCTGTGTGTAATCACTATATTCAACCAGGCTGATCTCGAAATCACAGATTCTCCTGTCACTCAAGTGCTAGAATTAAAGACATCCACTACTATCCTGGTAGGAAAAGGCTGTGTAAAGTAAGACATGAGGGGAAAAAAAAGGTCATGAAAGCAAACTTTTAAAAATATTGATAGATTAGTTTGTTTTTAATATTTATTTTTATTTTGTGTGTGTATGTAAAATCACATATAGGTGCCCTCAAAAAAAAAAAAAAAAAAAAAAAAAAAAAAGCCATCAGATCCCCTACAACTCCTGGAGTTACAGATGGTAGTGAGCTCACCCTGTGGAGGCTGGAAACCAAACTCTAATCTTTCTGCTTACTTGGTTACTTTTTGAGACAGGGTCTCCAATAAAAGGCTAGCCTTGAACTTGCTATGTAGCTGTGTAGCTGAGGATGACCTTGAACCTCTGATCTTCCTGCCTCTACCTCTCAAATACTGGGACTAAAGGGAAACACCACAATACATACCCAGTTTCTGGAGAGCCAGGAATAGAGCCCAGGGTCTCATGCATGTTAGGCAAGCTCTCTCTAAACACTGAGCTACGTACATCTCCAGCACAAATTGAACTTTCGGGAAGTTAAGTATTCTCTCCAATAGAAGACACTTAAAATTGGCCAAAAAGGCAACACAGTAAGAAATGAAACTGTTGGTATATAAAGCAGACATAGGGCCTGTAGCCAAAGTAGGGAAACAAGTGCAAACCAGTAGAAAAAGACAGCCCAGTAAAAACCGATCAAGGGCTCAGGCAGACATTTCAGAAACCGCGGGCTCTTTTGATGGCCCAGTGAGCAAGTGGAAAGGTTGCAGACTTGTCAGTTGTCAGGGAAAACAAAAGGCAAGTGCAACCATCAGTGCACAGTCATAAGTCTACACAAAAATGTAAAAACTTAATGGCAGGGCCAGTGAAATGGTAAGGTCATTTGCCTGGCTCCCACAAATTGTCTCTGACTTCCCACTCCTACTATGGGACGTTCCTCCCAATAAATGCTTGTTTAAAACACATACACAGAGACACGGGGGGGGGGGGGGGGTGAAAGAAGAGAGAAAGAGGAACATGCTAGAAGGTGCACACTAGTTCTGTTCATAGTAGCCACAAACTGAACAACACAAATATCCATTAGCATTAGAGTGGAATTAGGCATGGGTGAGGAAGAGGCCAAGGAGATGGAGAAGCTTAGGGACAAACTGAGGGCCTCACAGGTGCTAGGGCAGTTCTCTGCTGTTAAGCCTCCAAACTCAAACTCTCTGTGCAAATGTCATTTGTCCTCTGTAGAGCCCAGAGTCCCTGTCTATAAGGTTGAAGGACTTATCCCTTTAAATTCTTCCCTCATCTCCTATTTAGGTGAACTAGGTGGTGTGTACCAATCGAAAGTGCCCCAGTAGATCAAAAGAAGGCAAGAACAAGGCATCCCTTAGCAATTAAATGTTCCTGCCATCTGAATGTCAGCTCTAGAGTGAGAGAGCTGTGTTTTCCTGTTGCACAGTGGTGCTTGACATACGAGTATTGCCATGGATGAATCCCAAAGAGGCTGATTAAATGTGATCTTTTCCCTGTGCTCTGAAGTCCACACCCACTGCCAAGAGAACTGCCTACCTGCAGAGGCTCAGCAGGGTGGGTCTCCCCCTTACCCCCTCTGGCAGGTGTTAATGAGATTAGCAATTAAAAGGCAGGCCAGCAGAGGGCAGACACCAGAACCTGACTGAGAGTCAGCTCAGGAAATGGAAAAGGCATGGCCTCAGTGAGGCAACCAGCTGAAGTTCATGTTTGCCTGCATCCCCTATGCCATGGGCTTGGAAAGTGTGGTGTTTCCCGTACCTGTGCCAGATAGTACATTGGAGTTGAGTGCCCACTAGCAGGATACAGGAGCTGCCTGGACGCCGGGGAGTGATCCTTGATGTAGGTCAGGTATATCACTTGTTCCTAGATATCCTAGGATGCCCTTACCTTCTGTTAAAAAGAGACATCCTGTCAAATTTAGGAGCCTGGATTTGTTTTGACTCTGAACAGCCATCAGTAACCGATAAACAGGGAAGGAGCTTGATCCTGTAGGCAGTGGATGGTCTGGCTGTCTAAAAGCTATGATGGACATGGCTGTACTGGTCAAAGACTCTGACATGTTAACTTTGGGACAGAAAGTAATTACAATAGCCCCCCATGCACTGATGACCAGGAGAGCATTGTCAGGCAGCCCACACAACAATGGATGTCCAATGTCCACATGAATCACTGATGCACTACCTTCCATTCTTCTGCTTGAGAAGACTGATAAATAAGTAATTTGGGACTGTCATCACCTGCTGATTAAAGAGGCAGGAGATTGCAAAGACCTTACAGTCTTCCCTCTGGCCGTGGAAACACTAACTTAGATCACTGATGGGAACAGTTACCTTGTGAAAGGTAAAGAAAGGACTGGGACAAGGATGTGAATGAAACCTGCATGGTTTGAGCCAGCAGCCTGCCAGAAGGAACCTCAGCATGAGAAGCTGAGCTCTTGGCCTTAACACAGGCCTTGTAGTTGGCAAAAGAAAAGAAAAAAAATCTGTAAACCTGTACAGGGGCAGCAGTTGTGCTTTTATAACTGTCCATGTGCAAGGGGCTATCTGTAAACAAAGGGGACTGGCTAAGCTTTTACTGTGAGCAAGTCAGAGAGCCAGAGATGAGCTGACACCTGCATTCCTCCACATTTTCTCCCCCACTGTCCTCCTTGAGTCGCTGCTGTAATTCTCATTAGGGACATTGACCTGGAGCATAAGCTAAGTAAGCCCCTTTCTGGCCTGCATTGTGTGTGGTCAGTGTTTTAGCACAGCAACACATGTTCACCAGAATGGTAAGATATGATTTTCTTCTTTTCAACTGTGGTGAAGTAAATGTATGTTTTATTGTTTATTTTCATCTCATTTGTTCTTTTTCCAAGATAGGCTCTTAGCAATACAGTCCTTTGTGGCCTTGAACTTGTGACTCCTGTCTCAAGCTTCTGAGTACTGAGCAAGGCATGTACCATTCCACTGGTTTGTAATTTTCACTAATTAAATATGACATGGTTACATTTAAGTTTCTTTATGTATACTTATTTGTTTTGAGGCAGGGTCTTGCTTTGTAGCCAAGGCCAGCTTGGAGGTAGTAGCAGTCATCTGTCCATACTTCCAAGTGCTGCAATTATAAACTTGGACTACACATAGTTACCTAAATGCATGGGGCTTTTTTGTAAAAGTAAAAAATGATATATGTTTAGGCTTAAATTTTGTGGTGTTCAAAACAAGCTGGTGGGTATCTAAGACAGAGGAATGTGTTGTCTGTGTAGCAATGCAAATGGGAAAGCATTCTAGTTGAAGGAGGGATATATATGACAAATGTGGAAGGCAGTTACCCTATTCACCCTGCTTACAATTTTTTTTTTTTTTTTTTTGTTTTAAAGAGCATGATAATATTTTAACTTTAGAGAAATGGGAGGCATTGGTGTTTGTTTGAAAGAGGGGGGTTAGGTAACATTGAATAAATTGATTAATTTGAAAAACTACTTCCCCTCAAAGCCATGAAAACCTGAAGTCAATGCTCACAATTCTTGAAAATTAATCCAGATTGCTGGGTTGTGGTTTATGCCTTTAACACCAGTACTTTGGAGGCAGAGGCAGAGGCAGAAAGATTTTCAAAGGCCAGCCTGTTGTACAGAGTAAGTTTCAAGACAGCCAGGGTATCCTATAGGAACCTTCTCTCGAGTGAAAAAAACATAATGGTTGCATATACTTCTAACTTCAACATTGATAGGTGGAATGAGAAACTTCACCTCCAAAATACGTGAAAAATAAGACAGCAGCTGAAGATAGGTTGAGCAGTTGCAAGCATTTTCTACTCTTTTGCATAAGAGCAGGTTCCAGTTTCCAGGCCATGTAGTGGACTACAACTGTCCTGAACTGCTATTCCAGGGAAACCAGCCCTGACTTATGACTTCAGTGGTCACCAGGTTTACAAGCAAAACACTTAAATACATGAAGGAAAGAATCTCATAGTCTTGTAAGTTAGGGTTTATATCAAAAACCCAGGTAGACAGTAACACCCCAAACTTGATTTCTGTCCTCCATTCCTTCTCTCATATATGTCTGAGCTACCATCCACCACCAGAGAATAAATGCGTACATAAGAGCCGAGTATATGTAGTGATACAAATAGTTGTTACCAGACAAACTTAAAACTTTTGGCCCCTTAATGATCAAACCTGTGTAACACTCAGCCATCCAGGATGATTCTGAAAATATGGGACACCAGGGAGAGCTGAGTGATAATGTTGAGGTATCTCAAGTTCCAATTACTATTAAAGTAGAAGCATACCACCCATGTCTGTAGATGGAATAACACTAGCAGTCAGACTGCCTTTCAAAGGTAAGGATAATTGATCCTTCAAGAAGACCATGACATTAGAGCATTTTCCTTAAGTTCACATAAATGATGTAGATGTGCTAAATAAAAATACTTTTTTTTTTTTCTTAAACACTCAAGTTCACTCATGTGGAATTTAGGCAAGGAGAACCTATGGATTATACTAATCACATCTGTTTTCCCTGAATATAAGCCATTTTTTAAACAATGATTAGGGAAACTTCATTTTACAACATATACATAAACTCACTCTACTGGCTTCTTTTATACTAGGGATGGGGCAGGATCTACTGTATTCATAGTAATGCGCAAAGAGGTGATCATGGGAATATTAGGAGTAAGTACTGTGTAAATTGAGTTCTGTATTGAAAGTGAAAAACTTGGTTGTGTTTATACTTGCAATATAGTTTTGCTGAGTAAATATTGCTTTTATCCCATTTGTGGGGATGGAATTTCATTAATATTATTGTTAACTTGGAGCAAAGTAATAATTCAGGGGTGTTTCTTACTACAGTATAAATTGGAGCAGTCTCTATTTACTACCAAAGATATTACACTTAGGGCTATAATTCAGGGATATTTTACTACAGTAGGAATTGTAAAAGGAAGTTGAGCATGGGGACTGATACCTGTAAGCTTAACCTGAAAATGAGGTTGGAGTATCAGGACCCTGAGGTATTTCTTTGCCATATAGTAGGTAAGTCTAGCATGAATTAAAGTCATAATTGTTCCTTCTTGCAGAAGTATTAGGAGATCCTTTTTTTTTCAATATTTTCTCTGTTTGGCATAACCTACATTTTTGGCAGTTTATCTCTGTGTAATAGCCCTGCCCATCTTAGCCCATAGTTTGTATTCAAGGGTGATCTCCAACTCACAGGTAACCACTGCCCTTCTGTCTCCCAAGTGCTACATTTAAAAAATTGTGCCACCACCCGAGGCTTAATCTGCCTTGTGTGTCAATTTAACCATTTGGCATTCATATTATTTTGTAGTTCCATTACCATCCTTGCACCTACTATAATCATAACTGGTTTCATAAAAAAAAGAAAGAGAAAAGTCTCCATTAACTAGAAAAGAATTGGACACTCAAGTAGGATATCTCAAAAAATGTAAAAAAGAGAGAATTCATAAACATAAACTACTCTTATAACAATATGAGGAACTCTGTAAACTTCTTCATAGGCCTGTGTATGATGTGCATATCACCTCTGACCCAATTGTAGAGAAGCTGAACCTGTTCCAACAACATGTGGCAACTTTGAGGCAAACAAAGGTATGCTGTTGCATTCATTCCCCCATAAAATTTGATTGGAATTTATGTATCTCATAATAATTTTGATTGTTTAAAAAGATTAAGAATGAACAGTTTGTCAATATTAATAAACATATCATATTGTGTATGAAAAAATTGGAAATCAACTTCTGATTCAAGTTTTGAAAACGATGTAGTGTGTCAATTTCAAAGTGTATTTTCTGAGTCATTGCAGAGTATTGTGGCATTACATATGTTGCTTTTGCAGGTAATATGTGTTCAGATTATGCAGTATCAACTCACTTGTATTTATCAATTTGAACAACCTGACAGCTTTTGCCTTAATTCTAAATGAGGAGCCAGTTTCTAGCTAAGGGATGCTGAGGTAGGCATCACTTCAGTTTTTGACCAGCCTTGTACACAGAGTGAGTTTGGGGACAGGCAGGGATAAGACAGGGAAACCCTTTCTCGAGTAAACAAACAGAAAGGGACAGAATATGTGAAGACACCCAACCATAATACAATATGGAATAAATCTGTTTGTTTACTGTGTGTATGTGTGTGTGTGTGGGGTGGGTGGGTGTGGGTGTGTTTGTTTATGTTATGGGGAGAGAGAGACAGAAGCACAGATAGACAGATACAGAGCAATAGCGTTGATCACGTCTTTCAAAGTCAATTCAATTCCAATTGTCCATCTTAGTTATCAGGTTCACATTTATGAAGGCAAACTTTTCTGCCACTGAGTTCTTACAGATCTCTCTCAGCCCTCCAAGTGCTATTATGTAGTTGGACTTTCTTGTCAGATTTTCTTGGAACAATCCATCCCCAAATAATGACACAGACATTTCTAAATTATGAATGATTGGCCTTTAACTTAACCTTGTTCCCAACAATTTCCTATATCTTAACAAATATCTATTAGCCTATTGTCTATTATTCTGTATTTGCAGCCCTCTTTGTCTTCCTGGCATGGGTCCAGCTCTAGATTCATTCCCCTGAGTTTTTCTCTCAGCCCAGCAATCCTGCCTAACCATTACTTTTGAGCAATTGGCCGTTTAATTTTTATTAAACCAATTAAGGGCCTTAGGCAGGCAAGGTAAAAAGTAATTTATTTTCACATAATGATCAAATGTCCCACAAGTTTAACTTTTAATCATCCCCTTCTAGATTTAGCATTTTGCTTGATCTCAGGTCCTTCGTGTTTGTACTTTATTGACTGAGATCCCTACTCAGGCCCTATTTTGCTTTGTTGGTAATAGATGCTGAACTTAAATCTCTTAGTATCAGGAATTCTAGGACACTAGCCAATAAACCCTGATTATAGCCCATAATTTACTACTTTTTAATTTAGAAACAAAATCTACCTCAATTTTGTGTGAATAAGAAATGTAATAAAAATTAATTATTGTCTCAGAATGCATAGCACTAGCCATTTTAACTAAACTAATGCTTATTTATGTTAACAATATAAAATTTATTCCTGAGATGATCATGGTGTTTCATGCCTTGAACCCAGGACTCAGGAGCCAAAAGCATGAATCTCAATGAATTCCAGGCCAGTCACAGATACATAATGAGGCCCTTTCTTAAAACACAACAATGGAAGAGACAGAAGACTAAAAGTTGAAGCACACTGACTGTACATACAGAAGTTATGAGTTAAGTCCCTCCAACCAGATGGTAGCTCACGACCATCTACAATCAGATCTGTTGCCCTCTTTCTTTTCTACAAGCAGACATTCAAATAGGGTACTACATATGACAAAATAGCTTTTAAAAAATGAAATAAAATGTCCTACTGGTTACTTGAAACCCATCACTGGGCCTCTGCTAGAGTTCCTCAGCTAAAGACCGCCAAATACTTGTTAGATCCCCATATCCTCTTGGGAACATCCTGAGTCCATGCATGCCGGATATTTTTTAAAATTAG